>NC_134272.1:94781124-94978624 GCF_031893055.1 Leptodactylus fuscus
TAATACTGTGTGCAGGGGCCACTATGGGAGATAATACTGTGTGCAGGGGCCACTATGGGGGATAATACTGTGTGCAGGGGCCACTATGGGGGATAATACTGTGTGCAGGGGCCACTATAGGGGATAATACTGTGTGCAGGGGCCACTATGGGGTATAATACTGTGTGCAGGGGCCACTATGGGGTATAATACTGTGTGCAGGGGCCACTATGGGACATAATACTGTGTGCAGGGGCCACTATGGGGCATGATACTGTGTGCAGGGGCCACAATGGGGCATAATACTTTGTATAGAGGCCACTATGGGGCATAATACTGTGTGCAGGGGCCACTATGGGACATAATACTGTGTGCAGGGGTCACTATGGGGGATAATACTGTGTGCAGGGGCCACTATGGGGGATAATACTGTGTGCAGGGGCCACTATGGGAGATAATACTGTGTGCAGGGGCCACTATGGGGGATAATACTGTGTGCAGGGGCCACTATGGGGGATAATACTGTGTGCAGGGGCCACTATAGGGGATAATACTGTGTGCAGGGGCCACTATGGGGGAGAATACTGTGTGCAGGGGCCACTATGGGACATAATACTGTATGCAGGGGCCACTATGGGGGATAATACTGTGTGCAGGGGCCACTATGGGGGAGAATACTGTGTGCAGGGGTCACTATGGGGGATAATACTGTGTGCAGGGGCCACTATGGGACATAATACTGTGTGCAGGGGCCACTATGGGACATAATACTGTGTGCAGGGGCCACTATGGGACATAATACTGTGTGCAGGGGCCACTATGGGACATAATAATGTGTGCAGGGGCCACTATGGGGGATAATACTGTGTGCAGAGGTCACTATGGGGGATAATACTGTGTGCAGGGGCCACTATGGGAGATAATACTGTGTGCAGGGGCCACTATGGGGGATAATACTGTGTGCAGGGGTCACTATGGGGTATAATACTGTGTGCAGGGGCCACTATGAGGGATAATACTGTGTGCAGGGGCCACTATGGGATATAATACTGTGTGCAGGGGCCACTATGGGGCATGATACTGTGTGCAGGGGCCACAATGGAGCATAATACTTTGTATAGAGGCCACTATGGGGCATAATACTGTGTGCAGGGGCCACTATGGGACATAATACTGTGTGCAGGGGTCACTATGGGGGATAATACTGTGTGCAGGGGCCACTATGGGGGATAATACTGTGTGCAGGGGCCACTATGGGAGATAATACTGTGTGCAGGGGCCACTATGGGGGATAATACTGTGTGCAGGGGCCACTATGGGGGATAATACTGTGTGCAGGGGCCACTATGTGGGATAATACTGTGTGCAGGGGCCACTATAGGGGATAATACTGTGTGCAGGGGCCACTATGGGGGAGAATACTGTGTGCAGGGGCCACTATGGGACATAATACTGTATGCAGGGGCCACTATGGGGGATAATACTGTGTGCAGGGGCCACTATGGGGGAGAATACTGTGTGCAGGGGTCACTATGGGGGATAATACTGTGTGCAGGGGCCACTATGGGACATAATACTGTGTGCAGGGGCCACTATGGGACATAATACTGTGTGCAGGGGCCACTATGGGACATAATACTGTGTGCAGGGGCCACTATGGGACATAATACTGTGTGCAGGGGCCACTATGGGATATAATACTGTGTGCAGGGGCCACTATGGGACATAATACTGTGTGCAGGGGCCACTATGGGACATAATACTGTGTGCAGGGGCCACTATGGGGCATAATACTGTGTGTAGGGGCCACGATGGGGCATAATACTTTGTATAGAGGCCACTATGGGGCATAATACTGTGTGCAGGGGCCACTATGGGGTATAATACTGTGTGCAGGGGCCACTATGGGGTATAATACTGTGTGCAGGGGCCACTATGGGGCATAATACTGTGTGCAGGGGCCACTATGGGGTATAATACTGTGTGCAGGGGTCACTATGGGGGATAATACTGTGTTCAGAGGCCACTATGGGGTATAACCCTGTGTGCAGGGGCCACTATGGGACATAATACTGTGTGCAGGGGCCACTCTGGGACATAATACTGTGTTCAGGGGCCACTCTGGGACATAATACTGTGTGCAGGGGCCACTATGGTGCATAATACTGTGTGCAGGGGTCACTATGGGGGATAATACTGTGTGCAGGGGCCACTATGGGGGATAATACTGTGTGCAGGGGCCACTATGGGGGATAATACTATGTGCAGGGGCCACTATGGGACATAATATTGTGTGCAGGGGCCACTATGGGATATAATACTGTGTGCAGGGGCCACTATGGGGTATAATACTGTGTGCAGGGGCCACTATGGGGTATAATACTGTGTGCAGGGGCCACTATGGGACATAATACTGTGTGCAGGGGCCACTATGGGGGATAATACTGTGTGCAGGGGCCACTATGGGGGATAATACTGTGTGCAGGGGCCACTATGGGGGATAATGCTGTGTGCAGGGGCCACTATGTGGGATAATACTGTGTGCAGGGGCCACTATAGGGGATAATACTGTGTGCAGGGGCCACTATGGGGGAGAATACTGTGTGCAGGGGCCACTATGGGACATAATACTGTGTGCAGGGGCCACTATGGGGGATAATACTGTGTGCAGGGGCCACTATGGGGGATAATACTGTGTGCATGGGTCACTATGGGGGATAATACTGTGTGCAGGGGCCACTATGGGGGATAATACTGTGTGCAGGGGCCACTATGGGACATAATACTGTGTGCAGGGGCCACTATGGGGGATAATACTGTGTGCAGGGGTCACTATGGGGGATAATACTGTGTGCAGGGGCCACTATGGGACATAATACTGTGTGCAGGGGCCACTATGGGACATAATACTGTGTGCAGGGGCCACTATGGGACATAATGCTGTGTGCAGGAGCCACTATGGGGGATAATACTGTGTGCAGGGGCCACTATGGGACATAATACTGTTTGCAGGGGCCACTATGGAGGATAATACTGTGTGCAGGGGTCACTATGGGGGATAATACTGTGTGCAGGGGTCACTATGGGGGATAATACTGTGTGCAGGGGTCACTATGGGGGATAATACTGTGTGCAGGGGCCACTATGGGACATAATACTGTGTGCAGGGGTCACTATGGGGGATAATACTGTGTGCAGGGGCCACTATGTGGGACAATACTGTGTGCAGGGGCCACTATGGGACATAATACTGTGTGCAGGGGCCACTATGGGACATAATACTGTGTGCAGGGGCCACTATGGGGCATAATACTGTGTGCAGGGGTCACTATGGGGGATAATACTGTGTGCAGGGGTCACTATGGGGGATAATACTGTGTGCAGGGGCCACTATGGGACATAATACTGTGTGCAGGGGTCACTATGGGGGATAATACTGTGTGCAGGGGTCACTATGGGACATAATACTGTGTGCAGGGGCCACTATGTGGGACAATACTGTGTGCAGGGGCCACTATGGGACATAATACTGTGTGCAGGGGCCACTATGGGACATAATACTGTGTGCAGGGGCCACTATGGGACATAATACTGTGTGCAGGGGCCACTATGGGGGATAATACTGTGTGCAGGGGCCACTATGGGACATAATACTGTGTGCAGGGGTCACTATGGGGGATAATACTGTGTGCAGGGGTCACTATGGGGGATAATACTGTGTGCAGGGGCCACTATGGGACATAATACTGTGTGCAGGGGTCACTATGGGGGATAATACTGTGTGCAGGACTGTGGGGGGGAGGGTCGGTTGAGGTCTTCGGGGGGGGGGGGGGGTGAAGGGGCCAATGTCACATGTTCGCCTTCCTAGTTACACTGTTATAAAGACTTCCTAGATGTGAATGTGTTGCAGTGAGACTGTTATAATTCACCGACTAGTATTAGGTTAGTAGAGTCAGTAACATTTCTGCCAGTAGCCGACCTTCTTCAGACTCTGTAGACCAGGAGACATACCTCCCAACCGTCCCGATTTCTGCGGGACATTCACGATTTGGCACATTTTGTCCCTCTTTCGGTTCTTCAAAAGTTGGGAGGTATGCAGAAGATATTAGTAGGGCTGAGCCAGGGAGGTGTAGGAGGCGGCGTCCGGCTATTGCGGGGATTGCAGGGATGTCGCTGTCACACATCAGAGTGATAATACCGTCCTGTAATGTGCATTGTTGGTACCAGTCAGTTTATACCTAATCTTATCTTCTTTCTCCATCTCCTTCCTTTGGAGATCGGGATCTGGTGCCCATCTGATGAGTTGTGTCACATCGCTCTCTAGTGGTGGATCACTGCATTACATATCATAGGAGAGAATGTCACGTCTGATAACAATATAACAATATAATAATAATAATAATAATAATAATAATACAACATATTCCGCAGCGCTGCACAATGTGGAGGGATCAAGTAGAGACAAAAAGATAAATTACAGAGTAATAGTCAATTCACACAATGGGAACGAGGACCCTGCTCACAAGAGCTTACAATCTATGAGGAAGAGGAGAGGAGAACTGAGGGGGAACAACTGCCAAGGAATGGGGCAATATCCTTATAGAAAGTGCAGTCAATATATGACCCAGATATAAGACTGATCAGCTGCAAGAAAAGGAAGAAGATGTGGCCTGTACAGGAGGAGCAAAGACAATGTATACTGTAAGAGTGCAGAATAGTGAGCGCAGCTCTGAGGTATAATACAGGATAACTAATGTAATGTATGTACACAGTAACTGCACCAGCAGAATAGTGAGCGCAGCTCTGGGGTATAATACAGGAGAAGTAATGTAATGTATGTACACAGTGACTGCACCAGCAGAATAGTGAGCGCAGCTCTGGAGTATAATACAGGATAAGTAATGTAATGTATGTACACAGTGACTGTACCAGCAGAATAGTGAGCGCAGCTCTGGAGTATAATACAGGATAAGTAATGTAATGTATGTACACAGTGACTGCACCAGCAGAATAGTGAGCGCAGCTCTGGGGTATAATACAGGATAAGTAATGTAATGTATGTACACAGTGACTGTACCAGCAGAATAGTGAGCGCAGCTCTGAGGTATAATACAGGATAACTAATGTAATGTATGTACACAGTAACTGCACCAGCAGAATAGTGAGCGCAGCTCTGGGGTATAATACAGGATAAGTAATGTAATGTATGTACACAGTGACTGCACCAGCAGAATAGTGAGCGCAGCTCTGGAGTATAATACAGGATAAGTAATGTAATGTATGTACACAGTGACTGTACCAGCAGAATAGTGAGCGCAGCTCTGGAGTATAATACAGGATAAGTAATGTAATGTATGTACACAGTGACTGCACCAGCAGAATAGTGAGCGCAGCTCTGGGGTATAATACAGGATAAGTAATGTAATGTATGTACACAGTGACTGCACCAGCAGAATAGTGAGCGCAGCTCTGGAGTATAATACAGGATAAGTAATGTAATGTATGTACACAGTGACTGCACCAGCAGAATAGTGAGCGCAGCTCTGGGGTATAATACAGGATAAGTAATGTAATGTATGTACACAGTGACTGCACCAGCAGAATAGTGAGCGCAGCTCTGGAGTATAATACAGGATAAGTAATGTAATGTATGTACACAGTGACCAGCAGAATAGTGAGCGCAGCTCTGGGGTATAATACAGGATAAGTAATGTAATGTATGTACACAGTGACCAGCAGAATAGTGAGCGCAGCTCTGGAGTATAACACAGGATAAGTAATGTAATGTATGTACACAGTGACTGCACCAGCAGAATAGTGAGCGCAGCTCTGGAGTATAATACAGGATAAGTAATGTATGTACACAGTGACTGTACCAGCAGAATAGTGAGCGCAGCTCTGGAGTATAATACAGGATAAGTAATGTAATGTATGTACACAGTGACTGCACCAGCAGAATAGTGAGCGCAGCTCTGGAGTATAATACAGGATAAGTAATGTAATGTATGTACACAGTGACTGCACCAGCAGAATAGTGAGCGCAGCTCTGGGGTATAATACAGGATAAGTAATGTAATGTATGTACACAGTGACTGCACCAGCAGAATAGTGAGCGCAGCTCTGAGGTATAATACAGGATAAGTAATGTAATGTATGTACACAGTGACTGTACCAGCAGAATAGTGAGCGCAGCTCTGAGGTATAATACAGGATAAGTAATGTAATGTATGTACACAGTGACTGCACCAGCAGAATAGTGAGCGCAGCTCTGGAGTATAATACAGGATAAGTAATGTAATGTATGTACACAGTGACTGTACCAGCAGAATAGTGAGCGCAGCTCTGGAGTATAATACAGGATAAGTAATGTAATGTATATACACAGTGACTGCACCAGCAGAATAGTGAGCGCAGCTCTGGAGTATAATACAGGATAAGTAATGTAATGTATGTACACAGTGACTGCACCAGCAGAATAGTGAGCGCAGCTCTGGAGTATAATACAGGATAAGTAATGTAATGTATGTACACAGTGACTGTACCAGCAGAATAGTGAGCGCAGCTCTGGAGTATAATACAGGATAAGTAATGTAATGTATGTACACAGTGACTGCACCAGCAGAATAGTGAGCGCAGCTCTGGAGTATAATACAGGATAAGTAATGTAATGTATGTACACAGTGACTGTACCAGCAGAATAGTGAGCGCAGCTCTGGAGTATAATACAGGATAAGTAATGTAATGTATGTACACAGTGACTGTACCAGCAGAATAGTGAGCGCAGCTCTGGAGTATAATACAGGATAAGTAATGTAATGTATGTACACAGTGACTGTAGCAGCAGAATAGTGAGCGCAGCTCTGGAGTATAATACAGGATAAGTAATGTAATGTATGTACACAGTGACTGTACCAGCAGAATAGTGAGCGCAGCTCTGGAGTATAATACAGGATAAGTAATGTAATGTATGTACACAGTGACTGCACCAGCAGAATAGTGAGCGCAGCTCTGGAGTATAATACAGGATAAGTAATGTAATGTATGTACACAGTGACTGCACCAGCAGAATAGTGAGCGCAGCTCTGGAGTATAATACAGGATAAGTAATGTAATGTATGTACACAGTGACTGTACCAGCAGAATAGTGAGCGCAGCTCTGGAGTATAATACAGGATAAGTAATGTAATGTATGTACACAGTGACTGTACCAGCAGAATAGTGAGCGCAGCTCTGGAGTATAATACAGGATAAGTAATGTAATGTATGTACACAGTGACTGTAGCAGCAGAATAGTGAGCGCAGCTCTGGGGTATAATACAGGATAAGTAATGTAATGTATGTACACAGTGACTGCACCAGCAGAATAGTGAGCGGAGCTCTGGAGTATAATACAGGATAAGTAATGTAATGTATGTACACAGTGACTGTACCAGCAGAATAGTGAGCGCAGCTCTGAGGTATAATACAGGATAAGTAATGTAATGTATGTACACAGTGACTGCACCAGCAGAATAGTGAGCGCAGCTCTGGAGTATAATACAGGATAAGTAATGTAATGTATGTACACAGTGACTGTACCAGCAGAATAGTGAGCGCAGCTCTGGAGTATAATACAGGATAAGTAATGTAATGTATGTACACAGTGACTGCACCAGCAGATTAGTGAGCGCAGCTCTGGAGTATAATACAGGATAAGTAATGTAATGTATGTACACAGTGACTGTACCAGCAGAATAGTGAGCGCAGCTCTGGAGTATAATACAGGATAAGTAATGTAATGTATGTACACAGTGACTGTACCAGCAGAATAGTGAGCGCAGCTCTGGGGTATAATACAGGATAAGTAATGTAATGTATGTACACAGTGACTGTACCAGCAGAATAGTGAGCGCAGCTCTGGAGTATAATACAGGATAAGTAATGTAATGTATGTACACAGTGACTGTACCAGCAGAATAGTGAGCGCAGCTCTGGAGTATAATACAGGATAAGTAATGTATGTACACAGTGACTGTACCAGCAGAATAGTGAGCGCAGCTCTGGAGTATAATACAGGATAAGTAATGTAATGTATGTACACAGTGACTGCACCAGCAGAATAGTGAGCGCAGCTCTGGAGTATAATACAGGATAAGTAATGTAATGTATGTACACAGTGACTGTACCAGCAGAATAGTGAGCGCAGCTCTGGAGTATAATACAGGATAAGTAATGTAATGTATGTACACAGTGACCAGCAGAATAGTGAGCGCAGCTCTGGGGTATAATACAGGATAAGTAATGTAATGTATGTACACAGTGACTGCACCAGCAGAATAGTGAGCGCAGCTCTGGAGTATAATACAGGATAAGTAATGTAATGTATGTACACAGTGACTGTACCAGCAGAATAGTGAGCGCAGCTCTGGAGTATAATACAGGATAAGTAATGTAATGTATGTACACAGTGACTGTACCAGCAGAATAGTGAGCGCAGCTCTGGAGTATAATACAGGATAAGTAATGTAATGTATGTACACAGTGACTGCACCAGCAGAATAGTGAGCGCAGCTCTGGAGTATAATACAGGATAAGTAATGTAATGTATGTACACAGTGACTGCACCAGCAGAATAGTGAGCGCAGCTCTGGAGTATAATACAGGATAAGTAATGTAATGTATGTACACAGTGACTGCACCAGCAGAATAGTGAGCGCAGCTCTGGAGTATAATACAGGATAAGTAATGTAATGTATGTACACAGTGACTGCACCAGCAGAATAGTGAGCGCAGCTCTGGAGTATAATACAGGATAAGTAATGTAATGTATGTACACAGTGACTGCACCAGCAGAATAGTGAGCGCAGCTCTGGAGTATAATACAGGATAAGTAATGTAATGTATGTACACAGTGATTGCACCAGCAGAATAGTGAGCGCAGCTCTGGAGTATAATACAGGATAAGTAATGTAATGTATGTACACAGTGACTGCACCAGCAGAATAGTGAGCGCAGCTCTGGGGTATAATACAGGATAAGTAATGTAGGGCTTTGGACTTGTATAATAGTCCTGTGTGCATTTATTATATGTTACTCTTGTGCTCCCCATGTGGCTCTTTGATCTCTGCAGAGATGTTTGTAGCCTTTGATCACTATTATCGCCCGGTATCTTGTATAGCAGGTGGCGGCTTCTCCCGTTGGGGTCTGTTCTGTAGGGTAAGGCAGTAAACCTGGCGCTATCACCTGCTGAACGCACCTCACTGACACCCAGGACATGAAAGAGACATGAAATCTGCCATCACCGAGTCACCCGGCATGAAGTGTTCAAGTAGAAATCCATCTCAGGCCGAGGCCTCACGTTGCGGCGCAGCTTTTTTTGTTGCAGATTTTGTTGCGGTTTTTGAGCCAAAGCCAAGAATAGTACATAAGGAATGGGAAGTATCTGGGAAGTTCTTAGACTTCTCCCTTCTGCTCGATCCACTTCTGGCTTTGGCTATGAAACTGCAACAAAATCTGCAACAAAATCTGCAACAAAAAAAGCTGTGCAATGTGCAATGTGGTGTCCCAGCCTGAAATGAGCAATACTGGAATCTATTGCTCCCTGTTATCAAATATTTCAGGCCGGGAGAGACTGAGAGTATTCATCAATGGTGGTGGGGGGTGTTGAAGCCCCCTTTATATCTCCACCCCCTCCTCCACTATTATAAGCTCGGGGTCAGTGGCCCTTTATCTCGTCCTTTCCAGTCCTGACTTTGAGTTAACCCTTTCATTCTCCTCTTTTCTCAATGTGTTAAAAATTAATTTCAATATTTCAGTTTTATCGGATTCTGAGATATTTCGGTGACCATCAACATTGAACCTCGTCTCCCTGCTGCCTAAGGCCAACTCTAGAAAGGCGCCCCCTCCCCCCAAAAAAAGATACCCTACCTGGCTCTCTATGCATGATGAAGCCCCCCTAATTAGGATATGCCCCTCCATTGGCAGATCAAAAAATCCTCTTATTTGGCCTCCATATAGTATAACACCCCCTTATCCTGGCTCCCCAGACAGTATATGACCCCCTATTTTTGCCCCCACACAGTATATCACCCCTGTTTTGTCCACACACAGTATATCACCCCTGTTTTTACCCCCACTCAGCAGAGTATATACTTTTGTTATCTTCCTACTATATGTGGTCATATGACTGGTTCTAACCCCCCCTCCCCCGGCGCTCCAGGTCATTGCACTATTAGACTATGATTATATCTTATTGCGGGGTCAGACAAGCCCCAGCCCCCCGGCCATGTAGACCCCATAGATGGGGGCTGTAATCTGGTGTCACCGTGGGACTGCGCTCCCCACATTGTGCGCCAGGATTCATTTCAGAATAAATCTACATTATTCAAGAGGGGAACAGTCCGGCCATTGAGGGGGCTCTCAAAAGCATGGCTGCCCCCATTGACTACAAGTGTCCACGCTTGGTAAACATGTGTATGCTGAGTGTACGCGGCGCGGATCGCCCTTTGTAGCCGCAACACCCTATTGTTAGCCAATTACAGAGGGCTCTTTATTCCGTCTGGGTGTCAGGCCTCCGTATAAGCAGCCATCCTCCAGATGTATTTTACTATTGTCTTCCTTGCAAAAACTTTAGGAGGAGGCAAAATGAGCCCTCAAACGTCGTCGTCCCCCCCCACACACATACACACACGCACACACACACACGCACACATACACACACACGTACACACACACACAGTGCAAGAAGTGAAGGGAAAGATGCACAAGAAGGATTTATGGCATCCACAATAAAAATCAATCTCATTTTCTGAGCTCCGCAGGATAAATCTGCCCCGAACTGAGCGGTCGGATAAGGCTAAAGCCCCACGGGACGACCTGCAGCTATAAAGCGCTGTGGGAAAAACCGCGGCAACAACGCATCGCAACTCTTCTCACAGCGCTTTAAACAGAAAGTCCATGGAGCGATTTTTTTTCAGCTAGTAGGAATAGTAGCGGCATCCCCCATCCAAGTCAGCACCGGCGTCCGCAGCTCGAGACTCACTCCCAATTAGGTCTATTCATTCGGGCCGGATCAGGAGCGCGATGCCGCCATGGGATGTCGTTGTGGCTAGTGCATGGAGATGTAAAATGGCAGAAAGGGTTTCCACCATGTGAACAAGCCCTAAAGGAGACAGCATGCACCACAGGCAACCATAAGCAAACACAGGCAACCACAGGTCAGCCGCACTTCACTCTTCGGTGCCAGAACATGTCGCCCGGTATCTGACCATTGACAAATGAATCTTCCTCGGGTGACCGGGAGCTGAGACGTGGACAATAATGTCGTGAATACTCAGAGTGACCGGTCGTGTCTATTACATGTGCGGATTGTCCACAGTATCAATGGATTCACTCAATACCCCTTCCCCTTACAAGTTCAGTTCTAGTCCTGCATGGATCAGGATGGAGAACCTACAGGTGTCAGAGGACGGGAGATGGAGGACCTACAGGGGTCAGGAGGTGGAGGACCTATATGTGTCAGGGACCAGGAGACCAAAGGTTTGTAGGTCCTTGAATTGATAAATTTAAGGCTCTGAATTTCCTATAGGGCCTGGTTCCATTTTTAGAGGATCAGTGACCCCAGTAATGTCTGGAGAGAGGTCGCCACATACAAAAACCTGTCACTGATCATATTTGCCCAGTCTGAACCGTGTACGAGCGCCTTCAGTTTCATGTCTGTATTCTGCAGGTGTAGCAGCAGGTGGCGCTGTATCACTGCTCATACTTAGCTTCAGCCCAGGTATTGTAACCTCTGCAGCTGGCGCCGCTGCTCTTTATATACTCTATATACTCTATATACTTTATATACTTTGGCCTCTGCCCGTGACTTCATCCGCATGTTGTTGGTGTCGATGATCCGCCTATATTCAGCAAATTGCTGCCGTCTCAAAATCCTGACCAAAAAAACCCCCAACTGAACTCAGCCTAAGGCTGGTCTTACACGACCGTAGTGGTTTTTGCGTATCCGCAACACAAATTTCACTTTAAAAATTAATTCCGCAGACATCCGCAAAGTGCATCCGCAATGTTCCGTGTGTATCAGTATTATGCGGATCCGCAAAAAACAAAACACACCACAAAACACACATGTTGATATACGCAATTGCGGATATACACTGATGTATGTTCAGTGCAGTGTTTATCCGCAAAAATGCACGTACCCATAGACTTCTATTGGACCTTCTGTGCCGTGCCGTAAAAGCACAGCCATTACGGACATGCAGTATACTGTCCGGACCACGGTTACGGCACGCCACACCACGGACAAAATCTACGATCGTGTAAGAGGCCTCATAGAAAATTATGGGACCGTAAATGGTCTGCAATTTTTAATCCGCAATTGCAGACCATTTGCGGTGCAAAACTACGGTCGTGTAAGACGAGCCTAAGAGAAGAACAAAGGGGAACGCGAGAAATCACAGAGCAGACGGATCAGTATATACCGTATGCTGCTTATATGATTATCTGCTGCTGACTTGTTTATCTCACATGACACATTGTAACAAACCCTCCGCTGTGCTATTATTTGTGTGTAAACAAGAATATTCCCATTCACTGACAATGGGCGCAGAGACCCCGACAATGGGGCCGCCGATCTCCTTGTATCCTGCCCCCCCCCCCCCCGTTTGCCCGCAGCTTTCTTGCAGGTGGGGGTCTCAGCAGACAAGGTGAGGCCGGTGCTCCGCAGCTGGGGCCGGGGGCGATGGTCGGGGGCTGGGCACAATATTACGCCGCCTATAAAGCCGAGCGCTTTCATTTTTATGGGGCAGGTTTGTTGTATTTGGGTTCAATCCAAAATCTTCTGGGTTTTATTGGCGGGGGCGGCTTCTGGTGCAGGTCGGGGGGCCGGGGGGATGTATAGCGACATTCTTAGGGCACACCTGTGACACACATGACATCACGTCACTCAATAGGCCTCCTGTGCCCGACACAAACACTCCATTCACATGTGCACAATACCACCTGCAGCTGCCGGGGGGCGACACCGGGACAAAGCTGTGAACCAGGTTAATGAGGTTGTAATGATCCCCAATGGGGCCCCCTCCCCAAACCAGAGAATCGCCCCCACATCACATCAGCAGTCACGCGGTAGATACATAGCCATTGGTTATATCTCATTCTGGGAAAGTTGGGTGGCAACCAATATAACAACTATAGCGACTCACAGAAGCCTTGTTACCCAGCTTTCCTAGACTCCTGAATGGCAAATATACCTAATAGTGTGGTGATGTGCGCTCAGGAGACGATAGGAGCTTATATATACACATATGAAGATAGGTGTTTGATGAGCCCGCTGTGCCACTAGGGGGCGCTCGATCTCTTTACCTGTCTTTTACAGGTCATTACCTTAAGGCCAGGTTCACACAGGACAGTTTATGGTAGATGCAGTTTGCTATACATATACAGTATATGGCAGTATTACGAGAGGGTGCACAGTATATAGCAGTATTGTTTGGTGTTCTGACTATTACCATTGGACACTATATGACGTTATGTAGTCACTATATGGCGGTATAATGAGGCCGTACATGTTAGTCAGTAGCACTATATGGCTTATGACTATTAGCCCTGTATGATGGTATATATTCACTATATGGCAGTATTACAAGGCAGTGCACAGTATTTGTCCCGTACTGTAGGCCATGGTGGTATATACACACTATATGGCAGTATTACAAGGCAGTGCACAGTATTTTGCAGTACTGTAGGCCATGGTGGTATATATTCACTATATGGCAGTATTACAAGGCAGTGCACAGTATTTGTCCCGTACTGTAGGCCATGGTGGTATATATTCACTATATGGCAGTATTACAAGGCAGTGCACAGTATTTTGCAGTACTGTATGGTGTTATCACTATTACCACCACTGTTGTATTGGATGTGTATGACACTATGTATTCACCATATGGCGGTATTATGAAGCAATGTACAGTACATGGTAGTATTGTGTGTGTTACACTATTAGCACTGTTATATGGGCTCACTATGTATTCATTATATGGCAGTATTATGACAGCACTATATGGCGGTATGCGCGCTGTACGGTAATGTTATTTTTCACTTCCTTGCGGTCTTGTGTATTTTCAGAAAGTGACTTAATGTCTTTTTTTTCCTTTTTGACTCCATAACTGACCCCCTGCACACCCTCCTGTACGTTTTACCCCGCCGCGTTTCTCCGCTCGCGCTCATCCACCAGGTTCTATTTTATTGGTAAAATCCTATTAAACTTCTTTACCCCCCCCCCCCCTCCCCCGTCCCAGAGCTATTAAATCGTAGCCACGAGAAATTCTCGCCGTGTAAGAGCCTCAATAAGGCCCGAACGCACTCCCACCTCGTAAAACAGTCCCCGGTTAACCCTTCGCTGGAGGAAAGAGAAACAACAAGCATGGCGGCTGGAAAATGACAAGTGCAACGGAAAATAAGGAGAGTGGCGACTGACATAGAATCGCATTAAACAACATTTGTATCATCTCATAATACCAGCGAGCAGTATAGCGCCCCCGCGGCGAGCACAGGCTGGGTCCAAGCAGCGGCAGATTTACGGATACCGCCATCTTTGGAGAGTCTTGTAATATTCTGCGCCGCAGATCGTTATCCCTTATATGTATTGGGTTTGTCTTTGTTTCCGCAATACGATGAGAAGTCCTTGGAATCTACATAAAGATCTGCAGCTCGGCCCGGCGCCAGGTCATGTGCTCAAAATTAACTTAAAATTAACACCACAAGTTGTCGAGTGAAAGAAACGGAAACAAAGGAGTAAAGCAGCGGCGGCGGCGGCCGTGGCGGTGGTGTAGCTGGACGCCAAATACAACATCTGAATTCACTCCAGAATCTTCTACTTTGTAATGTATTGTTCAAAAGGAGAACTCTGAATTTAAAAGGAAACCATCAGCAAGGACAATTTTTTTTTCAGTTTCAGCATCTCAACCGACATCATTAAATTACGAGGACGATCGCAGGTGACATGTGACCACTCAAAGCACAGTCAGGGGCTACAAGACTTCATGAAAAGGAAACCGTCAGCAAGGCCAACTTCCAATAGATATCAGCATCTGCTCCAAGATAAGTGAGCGGAGACAATGATATCTGATACATAGCAGCTGGGGCGGGGGTAAGAAGGGAACACCGCCCACATGACCCCTTTTGCGCACTCCTGATGGGCTCAATGCTGCAGGAAAAATCGCAGCGTTTTACAGTGCAAGCAAACACACTGCGATTTGCAAAGCCGTTGCAGCTTTGCAAATCGCAGCATGTCAATTATATCTACGCAAACGCCGGCGGCTTTCCCGTAGATATAATGGGAAGAGAAAGTCCGCGGAGAAAAACTCAGTGAACTTTCTCTTCAAAGTGCTGCGGAAAGAACCGCAGTGCGATCACGCTTTAGCGCTGCGATTACAGCCTGTGGGTCCTTCGCCTGAAATTTTTGGAAAATTTGAGTTGAATCCGGGTCAGTCCAAACTACTTCACTATTCTCATCATGAGCATAAAAAATCTACCTGAAGGACACAAAACCCCTTTAAGGCCGGGACCCCACATAGCGTAAACGTCGCAACTTGGCTGTGGCGTAAAATGGCGGCAATTCCTGAAATTCCAATCTCCGAATCCGCCTTCCATTGCTTACAATTGGTGTCCTTGCCCCATTCATTTGGGTATAATCAGCAGCAGAAAACCGCGATGGAAATCTGATCCCGTCACGACTAGACCGCGACTAAGAACTGCGGCAGAAACTGAAATAGAACGTCTCTACATCTTCCGCAATGTGAACTTACCCTGATACATGAGCGGCAGAATTCTCTCTCCTGTTGTCATTATTTGTTACAATGTATCAGCGCCAATGTTTTGCTTTTCTACTTTAGTTTGACACTTTTTATCTGATCTGATACATTGTAACAACAGGAGGGAGATTCTGCTGCTGTGATGACGTCATTGAGATTTGTTACAAGTTATCGTTTACTTTTTATTCCAAGAGAAAATATTTGCAAAAACATCTGGAAATAGAAAATCTTTTGTTTTCCAGATGATTGAAAGATAGAAGTGAGACAATGAAGGTCAGAGAAGAAGGTCCGGCCATGGAAAGTTCCAAAACTTCTAATTGGATTATTGGTAATTTGCAGAAGTGAAGAACAACCAGGTCAGAATCTCAGGCTTTGCATAAGTTTTAGCGCCCCTGATTTATTGCTTCAGGGAGAAAACTAATAGCTTACATGTGACGATTGTCAAAAATTCAAGGTGTCAGATGTGGCAGCGGCGGCAATATAACAGCGCAGCGCACAATATCTATACATCACCGGC
Source organism: Leptodactylus fuscus (assembly GCF_031893055.1). Classification (NCBI taxonomy): domain Eukaryota; kingdom Metazoa; phylum Chordata; class Amphibia; order Anura; family Leptodactylidae; genus Leptodactylus; species Leptodactylus fuscus. The sequence goes on from NC_134272.1 coordinate 94,797,418, forward strand.
GGCACACATAATTATACAAACAAAGCCGCAGCGTCAGGAGACCCGGAGCAGATCTGCTACACGGGAAGAATTATGGGAGTCACTAATTTCTGGGAAACATGATTGAGTACTGGGAAGCGGGCCGCACCAGGAGCTGACCCACAAGGCTCCGCACCCCCTCCCCCCCATGCCCACATTATAAACTATTACAATTTGGCTTTTTTACAGCAAGACAATTGAAGACTAATGACAGGAGCCGGAGCTGCGCTGCTCGGGGACTCAGGCCGCAGATTCCAAACACGCCCTGCAAGAAAAATAGAGTCCGCACCAAGCGGCGATGCATAAATTGTGACTCCCCAGAGACTTCCCCTGCTTAAAGCATCCTCCTAATAACGCGGCTCAAATTTATGGCGCCGGGTGTGATTGCCTGTGTGAATCGCATCTAAAGTCGCCAAAATGGCGGAGGCCAAATGCAAAGCCCGATGCTGCTGTCCCTGCGCTGGGGTGAAACCGATCCATCTTCAGCCGCTCTTAAAGGAGATCTCCACACCTTATAGGATGTGTGCTCATTATAAGTGGGGTGCACTGTCTGGGACCCCCAAATAGAGGGCGGAAGCCTCAAGCGTCAGAGATATCAGCAATAGCAGACGTAGAGACAGTCAATGGGAAAGAATATTGAGAAGGAATGAGAAGAAAGTGACTAAATGGTAAAATTAAGTTTTTACATCAAAAGTTTTTTAAATAAATTTTTGGTGAACTTTCAATTTTCCAAGTCAATGTGTATACTAAAAATAATCCTGAAATCCTGCAGTTTTTCCCTTATAATAGTCTGACACTTCCTGTTCTGTAGAGATCACGTCTCAGCATTCACCTCATTATCATAAGAGGGCGGAGCTACAATAACAGGTAACATAGTATCCACCATTCAGGATGGTCCTAGCTCCTCTTCTCCCTGCACAGTGACCTCTGCACAGGATACAGAGCATGCTCACCACAGCCTTCTATAGGTGACAGTCCCAGCTCATCTCCTCCCCCTCCCTGCATAGTGACCTCAGTATAAAGAGCATATTCACAACATAAAGGTGCTGGTCTCTGCTCACCTCCTCCCCCTCCCTGCACACTGACCTCAGCACAGGTCACAGAGCATGCCCACAACACTCTGCCATAGAAGTCCATTGGTGATGTCTCTGCTGACCTCCTCCTCTTTCCTGCCCAGCACAGGTCACAGAGCATGCCCACAACACTCTACCATAAACGACAATAGATGATGGTCACAGCTCATCTTCTCCCCAATCTTGTCACCTCTACACAGGTCACAGAGCATGCCCACAACACTCTTTTTTTAATAGTGAACATGTTCAGACTGCAGGTTTCGATGGTCCCTGTGGCTGCCATAAAGCAAAGCTCTGAATGCTGTTATTATCAGTATAGACTAGATCCCCCCTCCCCCATAATCATGTACAAAAATCAAATTAAAAAAAATCAAAGAAATTAAAAACAGATAAAAAAATGCTGAGAGTTGGTTACAATTAGAGATGAGCGAACACTAAAATGTTCGAGGTTCGAAATTCGATTCGAACAGCCGCTCACTGTTCGAGTGTTCGAATGGGTTTCGAACCCCATTATAGTCTATGGGGAACATAAACTCGTTAAGGGGGAAACCCAAATTCGTGTCTGGAGGGTCACCAAGTCCACTATGACACCCCAGGAAATGATACCAACACCCTGGAATGACACTGGGACAGCAGGGGAAGCATGTCTGGGGGCATAAAAGTCACTTTATTTCATGGAAATCCCTGTCAGTTTGCGATTTTCGCAAGCTAACTTTTCCCCATAGAAATGCATTGGCCAGTGCTGATTGGCCAGAGTACGGAACTCGACCAATCAGCGCTGGCTCTGCTGGAGGAGGCGGAGTCTAAGATCGCTCCACACCAGTCTCCATTGAGGTCCGACCTTAGACTCCGCCTCCTCCGGCAGAGCCAGCGCTGATTGGCCGAAGGCTGGCCAATGCATTCCTATGCGAATGCAGAGACTTAGCAGTGCTGAGTCAGTTCTGCTCAACTACACATCTGATGCACACTCGGCACTGCTACATCAGATGTAGCAATCTGATGTAGCAGAGCCGAGGGTGCACTAGAACCCCTGTGCAAACTCAGTTCACGCTAATAGAATGCATTGGCCAGCGCTGATTGGCCAATGCATTCTATTAGCCCGATGAAGTAGAGCTGAATGTGTGTGCTAAGCACACACATTCAGCACTGCTTCATCAAGCCAATACAATGCATTAGCCAGTGCTGATTGGCCAGAGTACGGAATTCGGCCAATCAGCGCTGGCTCTGCTGGAGGAGGCGGAGTCTAAGGTCGGACCTGAATGGAGACTGGTGTGGAGCGATCTTAGACTCCGCCTCCTCCAGCAGAGCCAGCGCTGATTGGCCGAATTCCGTACTCTGGCCAATCAGCACTGGCTAATGCATTGTATTGGCTTGATGAAGCAGTGCTGAATGTGTGTGCTTAGCACACACATTCAGCTCTACTTCATCGGGCTAATAGAATGCATTGGCCAATCAGCGCTGGCCAATGCATTCTATTAGCGTGAACTGAGTTTGCACAGGGGTTCTAGTGCACCCTCGGCTCTGCTACATCAGATTGCTACATCTGATGTAGCAGTGCCGAGTGTGCATCAGATGTGTAGTTGAGCAAAACTGACTCAGCACTGCTAAGTCTCTGCATTCGCATAGGAATGCATTGGCCAGCCTTCGGCCAATCAGCGCTGGCTCTGCCGGAGGAGGCGGAGTCTAAGGTCGGACCTGAATGGAGACTGGTGTGGAGCGATCTTAGACTCCGCCTCCTCCAGCAGAGCCAGCGCTGATTGGTCGAGTTCCGTACTCTGGCCAATCAGCGCTGGCCAATGCATTCTATTAGCCCGATGAAGTAGAGCTGAATGTGTGTGCTTAGCACACACATTCAGCTCTACTTCATCAGGCTAATAGAATACATTGGCCAATCAGCGCTGGCCAATGCATTCTATTAGCTTGATGAAGCAGAGTGTGCACAAGGGTTCAAGCGCACCCTCGGCTCTGATGTAGCAGAGCTGAGGGTGCACAAGGGTTCAAGTGCACCCTCGGCTCTCCTACATCAGAGCCGAGGGTGCGCTTGAACCCTTGTGCAGCCTCGGCTCTGCTACATCAGAGCCGAGGGTGCGCTTGAACCCTTGTGCACACTCTGCTTCATCAAGCTAATAGAATGCATTGGCCAGCACTGATTGGCCAGAGTACGGAATTCGGCCAATCAGCGCTGGCCAATGCATCCCTATGGGAAAAAGTTTATCTCACAAAAATCACAATTACACACCCGATAGAGCCCCAAAAAGTTATTTTTAATAACATTCCCCCCTAAATAAAGGTTATCCCTAGCTATCCCTGCCTGTACAGCTATCCCTGTCTCATAGTCACAAAGTTCACATTCTCATATGACCCGGATTTGAAATCCACTATTCGTCTAAAATGGAGGTCACCTGATTTCGGCAGCCAATGACTTTTTCCAATTTTTTTCAATGCCCCCAGTGTCGTAGTTCCTGTCCCACCTCCCCTGCGCTGTTATTGGTGCAAAAAAGGCGCCAGGGAAGGTGGGAGGGGAATCGAATTTTGGCGCACTTTACCACGTGGTGTTCGATTCGATTCGAACATGGCGAACACCCTGATATCCGATCGAACATGTGTTCGATAGAACACTGTTCGCTCATCTCTAGTTACAATGTATCCGGTCCAGACAATCTGCTGTGAGGTTCATAGTCTGGATCCCTGCACTGATTCCTGCACTGATACATTGTAACAAGCTATCGGGCCAGGAAAGAGGTTTCTGCTGAGCTCAGCTCAACACTGTAACGAAGCTCAGCTGAGAGAAGGCCTGGAGGTCTGCAGACTGGGGAATGGGATAAACTTTACGGACAATGTCAGCGTTGTAGACGCCACTGACTGATATCCGGACACATCATTGACTCTAAATAAAATCTGTAAATCGTTGTAGAATATAATGGCAAAGTCCGATCCATCCCGACATTGGCGCGTCGTAGGAGCTTACACTCTAACCCATGAACGAGTGAGATGGATCTATAGGTATATGCAATATATGGATAGCTATAGAACATTCCCTTTAATGGTATGCACTGTTTGCTATAGCATAGCACAGGGGCGGAGCTGTGACAACGATTCAGTGTCAGGAAAAAGAGAGGCGGAGCTTGTGATTATTAGTTCAACTTGTTTAAAGTGAAGCAACTCTTTCATCCTATTATCTGGTTCAGGGAAAGCTGGGTGACAACCAGTCTGACTGCCACTACAGCCCCCACAGCCTGGTCATGCCGCAAGATATTCCCTGCTCCAGTAGATCTGCCATTCCGGAGGTGGGAAAGCTGGATAAGATGATTGTAGGAGCAGCGATTGTTGTCACCATTCACCCAGCTTTCCCAGTAGCTGAGAAATGGCTGAATGTCGGAGAACTCCAGGACGTATTTACAAAGGATTTGCCTGTAAGTGGCTTTTCGTGCCGCCATGTCGCCGCCATCTCGTGTGAATTTGCCCCTGTGATGACCGGGCGTCCCCAGCGCTGCCACGTTACGGATCTTGTACGCTCCTTGTGATTTATCGCTGTAGATTCCACGACATTCGCTGGATGAGAAACGCGGCACATTGCATATTCACGTTGAGTTGTGGCCTCGTTTCGGGTGATTTACGTCCCGGCTTCGCCTTATTACCGCCCGTTTATATGAAATACTGAACATTTACCCAACATTCACCCGAATGGAAAATCCTCCGATTGTTTCATTGTGACAAAATCTATTTCATCTGTTTTATCCCAGAACAGGCATTAACTCTAATAAAACATCCATCCTGGTCAGAGCGGAGCCGAACCCCGAGAACCATCGCAACATCCACCGGGCGGAACGGAGAGATACGGGACACAGACTGGAGCGAACCCCGAGAACCATCGCAACATCCACCGGGCGGAACGGAAAGATACGGGACACAGACTGGAGCGAACCCCGAGAACCATCGCAACATCCACCGGGCGGAACTGAGAGATACGGGACACAGACTGGAGCGAACCCCGAGAACCATCGCAACATCCACCGGGCGGAACTGAGAGATACGGGACACAGACTGGAGCGAACCCCGAGAACCATCGCAACATCCACCGGGCGGAACAGAGAGATACGGGATACAGACTGGAGGGAACCTCGAGAACCATCGCAACATCCACCAGGCAGAATGGAAAGATACGGGACACAGACTGGAGCGAACCCCGAGAACCATCGCAACATCCACTGGGCGGAACGGAAAGATACGGGACACAGACTGGAGCGAACCCCGAGAACCATCGCAACATCCACCGGGCGGAACAGAGAGATACGGGATACAGACTGGAGGGAACCTCGAGAACCATCGCAACATCCACCAGGCAGAACGGAAAGTTATGGGATACAGACTGGAGCGAACCCCGAGAACCATCGCAACATCCACCGGGCGGAACGGAAAGATACGGGATACAGACTGGAGCGAACCCCGAGAACCATCGCAACATCCACCGGGCGGAACTGAGAGATACGGGATACAGACTAGAGCGAACCCCGAGAACCATCGCAACATCCACCGGGCGGAACGGAAAGATACGGGATACAGACTGGAGCGAACCCCGAGAACCATCGCAACATCCACCGGGCGGAACGGAAAGATACGGGATACAGACTGGAGGGAACCGCGAGAACCATCGCAACATCCACCGGGCGGAACGGAAAGATACGGGATACAGACTGGAGAGAACCCCGAGAACCATCGCAACATCCACCGGGCGGAACGGAAAGATACGGGACACAGACTGGAGCGAACCCCGAGAACCATCGCAACATCCACCGGGCGGAACTGAGAGATACGGGACACAGACTGGAGCGAACCCCGAGAACCATCGCAACATCCACTGGGCGGAACGGAAAGATACAGGATACAGACTGGAGCCGAACCCCGAGAACCATCGCAACATCCACCGGGCGGAACTGAGAGATACGGGATACAGACTGGAGGGAACCTCAAGAACCATCGCAACATCCACCGGGCGGAACTGATAGATACAGGATACAGACTGGAGCGAACCCCGAGAACCATCGCAACATCCACCGGGCGGAACTGATAGATACGGGATACAGACTGGAGGGAACCCCGAGAACATCGCAACATCCACCAGGAGGAACTGATAGATACGGGATACAGACTGGAGGGAACCCCGAGAACCATCGCAACATCCACCGGGCGGAACGGAAAGATACGGGATACAGACTGGAGCGAACCCCGAGAACCATCGCAACATCCACCGGGTGGAACTGATAGATACGGGATACAGACTGGAGCGAACCCCGAGAACCATCGCAACATCCACCGGGTGGAACTGAGAGATATAGAATACAGACTGGACCGAACCCCGAGAACCATCGCAACATCCACCGGGCGGAACTGATAGATACGGGATACAGACTGGAGCGAACCCCGAGAACCATCGCAACATCCACTGGCGGAACAGAAAAATATAGGATACAGACTGGAGCGAACCCCGAGAACCATCGCAACATCCACCAGGCGGAACAGAGAGATACGGGATACAGACTGGAGCGAACCCCGAGAACCATCGCAACATCCACCGGGCAGGACTGTTAGATACGGGATACAGACTGGAGCGAACCACGAGAACCATCGCAACATCCACCAGGCGGAACTGATAGATACGGGATACAGACTGGAGCCGAACCCTGAGAACCATCGCAACATCCACCGGGTGGAACTGATAGATATAGAATACAGACTGGAGCCGAACCCCGAGAACCATCGCAACATCCACCGGGTGGAACTGATAGATACGGGATACAGACTGGAGCGAACCCCGAGAACCATCGCAACATCCACCGGGCGGAACTGATAGATACGGGATACAGACTGGAGGGAACCCCGAGAACCATCGCAACATCCACCGGGCGGAACTGATAGATACGGGATACAGACTGGAGCGAACCCCGAGAACCATCGCAACATCCACCGGGTGGAACTGATAGATACGGGATAAAGACTGGAGCGAACCCCGAGAACCATCGCAACATCCACCGGGCAGGACTGTTAGATACGGGATACAGACTGGAGCGAACCCCGAGAACCATCGCAACATCCACCGGGCGGAACTGATAGATACGGGATACAGACTGGAGGGAACCCCGAGAACCATCGCAACATCCACCGGGCGGAACTGATAGATACGGGATACAGACTGGAGCGAACCCCGAGAACTATCGCAACATCCACCAGGCGGAACTGATAGATACGGGATAAAGACTGGAGCGAACCCCGAGAACCATCGCAACATCCACCGGGCAGGACTGTTAGATACGGGATACAGACTGGAGCGAACCACGAGAACCATCGCAACATCCACCGGGCGGAACAGAAAGATACAGGATACAGACTGGAGCGAACCACGAGAACCATCGCAACATCCACCAGGCGGAACGGAAAGATATGGGATACAAACTGGAGCGAACCCCGAGAACCATCGTAACATCCACCGGACGGAACTGAGAGATACTGGAGCTGAACCCCGAGAACCATCGCAACATCCACTGGGCGGAACTGAGAGATACGGGATACAGACTGGAGCCGAACGCTGAGAACCATCGCAACATCCACCGGGCGGAACAGAAAGATACGGGATACAGACTGGAGCGAACCCCGAGAACCATCGCAACATCCACCGGGCGGAACGGAAAGATACAGGATACAGACTGGAGCCGAACGCTGAGAACCATCGCAACATCCACCGAGCGGAACTGATAGATATGGGATACAGACTGGAGCCGAACGCTGAGAACCATCGCAACATCCACCGGGCGGAACTGAGAGATACGGGATACAGACTGGAGCGAACCCCGAGAACCATCGCAACATCCACCGGGCGGAACGGAAAGATACAGGATACAGACTGGAGCGAACCCCGAGAACCATCGCAACATCCACCGGGCGGAACGGAAAGATACAGGATACAGACTGGAGCCGAACGCTGAGAACCATCGCAACATCCACCGAGCGGAACTGATAGATATGGGATACAGACTGGAGCCGAACGCTGAGAACCATCGCAACATCCACCGGGCGGAACTGAGATATACGGGATACAGACTGGAGCGAACCCCGAGAACCATCGCAACATCCACTGGCCGGAACTGAGAGATACGGGATACAGACTGGAGCGAACCCCGAGAACCATCACAACATCCACCGGGCGGAACGGAAAGATACAGGATACAGACTGGAGCGAACCCCGAGAACCATCGCAACATCCACTGGGCAGGACTGTTAGATACAGGATACAGACTGGTCCTTCATCTCTTAAAGAGGTTGTCCAGAGTTATAAAGAAAAGTTTCTGTTACAGTAATAGCGCCACCTCTGTCGATTGGCTGTGGCTGGTAATACAGGTCAGTCCCACTCACTTGAATTGTGGATGAGTTGCAATACCAGACACTGCCCATAGACAGAGGTGGCGCTGTTACTGAAGGAGAAAACTTCTATTATCCTGGCCAATTTCTTTAAACGTATGGCTTACAAATCGAGGCTGCTCCAAAAGGAAGAACCCCGCATCTCTATTGCCCCCTATAGGCTGTGACTGTGTAAGGACAGCAGGAGATCTCATTACCCGTAAGACGTCTTACACCAGGAGACCTATAGAGCGGCGATGGCACGGACTGCTCGTCACCCAGCAGAGGAGGAAGCGGTTTTACTAAATGTGGGAAACCCCTTTAACTTGTCCATAAACCCCCCCCCCCCCCCCAGGATATTCTGGAGTCCTGCCGCGCTCCCACGAAGAACGGAACAAATGATCCATCATCAGGACGGTGGGAGATCTGTAAGTGATCATGGCGGGCGCGGCTCCTCCGCACAGTAATGAGATGGGAAAGTCAGAAAGTGAAGACAGATTCCCGACTATCTGCCAAAATGTAATCACAACAATCGCATGCAAGGAGCTCGCAGTGTGTACTGACACAAGCCACGCCCAGAGAGGAGACACAAGCCCCACCCAGAGAGGACACATAAGCCCCTCCCAGAGACGAGACACAAGCCCCACCCAGAGAGGAGACACAAGCCCCACCCAGAGAGGAGACACAAGCCCCACCCAGAGAGGAGACACAAGCCCCACCCAGAGAGGAGACACAAGCCCCGCCCAGAGAGGAGACACAAGCCCCGCCCAGAGAGGAGACACAAGCCCCGCCCATAGAGGAGACACAAGTCCCACCCAGAGAGGAGACACAAGCCCCACCCAGAGAGGAGACACAAGCCCCGCCCAGAGAGGAGACACAAGCCCCGCCCATAGAGGAGACACAAGTCCCACCCAGAGAGGAGACACAAGCCCCACCCAGAGAGGAGACACAAGCCCCGCCCAGAGAGGAGACACAAGCCCCGCCCAGAGAGGAGACACAAGCCCCACCCAGAGAGGAGACACAAGCCCCGCCCATAGAGGAGACACAAGTCCCACCCAGAGAGGAGACACAAGCCCCACCCAGAGAGGAGACACAAGTCCCGCCCAGAGAGGAGACACAAGCCCCGCCCAGAGAGGAGACACAAGCCCCGCCCATAGAGGAGACACAAGTCCCACCCAGAGAGGAGACACAAGCCCCGCCCAGAGAGGAGACACAATCCATGCCCAGAGAGGAGACACAAGCCCCGCCCAGAGAGGAGACACAAGCCCCGCCCATAGAGGAGACACAAGTCCCACCCAGAGAGGAGACACAAGCCCCGCCCAGAGAGGAGACACAATCCATGCCCAGAGAGGAGACACAAGCCCCGCCCATAGAGGAGACACAAGCCCCACCCAGAGAGGAGACACAAGCCCCGCCCATAGAGGAGACACAAGCCACGCCCAGAGAGGAGACACAAGCCACGCCCAGAGAGGAGACACAAGCCCCACCCAGAGAGGAGACACAATCCATGCCCAGAGAGGAGACACAAGCCCCGCCCAGAGAGGAGACACAAGCCCCGCCCAGAGAGGAGACACAAGCCACGCCCATAGAGGAGACACAAGTCCCACCCAGAGAGGAGACACAAGCCCCGCCCAGAGAGGAGACACAAGCCCCGCCCAGAGAGGAGACACAAGCCACGCCCAGAGAGGAGACACAAGCCCCACCCAGAGAGGAGACACAATCCATGCCCAGAGAGGAGACACAAGCCCCACCCAGAGAGGAGACACAAGCCCCGCCCAGAGAGGAGACACAAGCCCCGCCCATAGAGGAGACACAAGTCCCACCCAGAGAGGAGACACAAGCCCCGCCCAGAGAGGAGACACAAGCCCCACCCAGAGAGGAGACACAAGCCCCGCCCAGAGAGGAGACACAAGCCCCGCCCATAGAGGAGACACAAGCCCCGCCCAGAGAGGAGACACAAGCCCCACCCAGAGAGGAGACACAATCCATGCCCAGAGAGGAGACACAAGCCCCGCCCAGAGAGGAGACACAAGCCCCGCCCAGAGAGGAGACACAAGCCCCACCCAGAGAGGAGACACAAGCCCCGCCCAGAGAGGAGACACAAGCCCCGCCCATAGAGGAGACACAAGCCCCGCCCAGAGAGGAGACACAAGCCCCACCCAGAGAGGAGACACAATCCATGCCCAGAGAGGAGACACAAGCCCCGCCCAGAGAGGAGACACAAGCCCCGCCCAGAGAGGAGACACAAGCCCCACCCAGAGATGAGACACAAGCCCCGCCCAGAGAGGAGACACAAGCCCCGCCCATAGAGGAGACACAAGTCCCACCCAGAGAGGAGACACAAGCCCCACCCAGAGAGGAGACACAAGCCCCGCCCAGAGAGGAGACACAAGCCCCGCCCATAGAGGAGACACAAGTCCCACCCAGAGAGGAGACACAAGCCCCGCCCAGAGAGGAGACACAAGCCCCGCCCAGAGAGGAGACACAAGCCACGCCCAGAGAGGAGACACAAGCCCCACCCAGAGAGGAGACACAATCCATGCCCAGAGAGGAGACACAAGCCCCACCCAGAGAGGAGACACAAGCCCCGCCCAGAGAGGAGACACAAGCCCCGCCCATAGAGGAGACACAAGTCCCACCCAGAGAGGAGACACAAGCCCCGCCCAGAGAGGAGACACAAGCCCCACCCAGAGAGGAGACACAAGCCCCGCCCAGAGAGGAGACACAAGCCCCGCCCATAGAGGAGACACAAGCCCCGCCCAGAGAGGAGACACAAGCCCCACCCAGAGAGGAGACACAATCCATGCCCAGAGAGGAGACACAAGCCCCGCCCAGAGAGGAGACACAAGCCCCGCCCAGAGAGGAGACACAAGCCCCACCCAGAGAGGAGACACAAGCCCCGCCCAGAGAGGAGACACAAGCCCCGCCCATAGAGGAGACACAAGCCCCGCCCAGAGAGGAGACACAAGCCCCACCCAGAGAGGAGACACAATCCATGCCCAGAGAGGAGACACAAGCCCCGCCCAGAGAGGAGACACAAGCCCCGCCCAGAGAGGAGACACAAGCCCCACCCAGAGATGAGACACAAGCCCCGCCCAGAGAGGAGACACAAGCCCCGCCCATAGAGGAGACACAAACCCCACCCAGAGAGGAGACACAAGCCCCGCCCAGAGAGGAGACACAAGCCCCGCCCAGAGAGGAGACACAAGCCACGCCCAGAGAGGAGACACAAGCCCCTCCCACACAGCAATCGATACAAATCTACAATTAGTGATCGATCACATTCTCGTTACCTTTGTATATTTTCTCCGTCATTTTTCGGGTTTTGTTTCTGTCTCACAGGTTTGTGGTTTTCTTTTATCTGTTCTATAAACGGCCAAGATGGAGGATCGGCGACCGCGCCACAACGAATGGAGCGACAATTCTGATCTTATTCTCCAGGGACAGAATAAAAACCTCGCGTATTGTTTCGTGCGTCACCTCGGCAGAGCTGTGTGTCACCATAGTAACAGACTACAAATACGCCCGGTGTAGTCAGACCGCCGTCACATGGCGCAGGAGTCTGCAGTAAATCTTTCCGGGTGTTCAGCGCTCCGAATCCTCCGCAGAGACATAAAGGCGCCATCCAAGAGTGACAACTGATGACTCCACCGCTTAATGACTTATCCATGGACAACCCCTTTAAAGATGACCTTTCACCTCTCCACCAATTCAACTTCTTCTTTTTATCCTTTAATAGCCCCCCTCCACTGAAGTGGGCGTGTCAGGTGGGGTAAGTGGGCGTGTCAGGCACGAGCAGGCCAGCACTGAGTCACGCCCTCTTGCCTGTCCCAGTCTGACTCCACCCACTTGACATTAGAGCATCTCGTTTACATATCAGGCACCAAAACTAACTGCACTGATCAGCAGAGGGGCTCTTATTAAAGGAGAGAAAGGTGAAAGTGGTGAAAGGTTCTAGATTTCTGCAGCCACCACTAGGAGGAGCTCTAGAGCTTACTATATACTCTGCATACACTGCTGTATCCAGTATATAGACCACATCATGCAGTGAGCCCTGAGCTCCCCCTAGTGGTGGCTGCTTGAATCCTGTAACCACCACTAGAGGGCGCTCAGAAGCTTAGTACACACGGTCCATACACTGACATATACATACACTTATACCCCACCATGCCCTAAGCTTCTCAGCTCCCCCTAGTGGTGGCTGCTTAATCCTGTAACCAACACTAGAGGGCGCTCAGAAGCTTAGTACACACGGTCCATACACTGACATGTACATACACTTATACCCCACCATGCCCTAAGCTGCTCAGCTCCCCCTAGTGGTGGCTGCTTAATCCTGTAACCACCACTAGAGGGCGCTCAGAAGCTTAGTACACACGGTCCATACACTGACATATACATACACTTATACCCCACCATGCCCTAAGCTTCTCAGCTCCCCCTAGTGGTGGCTGCTTGAATCCTGTAACCACCACTAGAGGGCGCTCAGAAGCTTAGTACACACGGTCCATACACTGACATGTACATACACTTATACCCCACCATACCCTAAGCTTCTCAGCTCCCCCTAGTGGTGGCTGCTTAATCCTGTAACCACCACTAGAGGGCGCTCAGAAGCTTAGTACACACGGTCCATACACTGACATGTACATACACTTATACCCCACCATGCCCTAAGCTGCTCAGCTCCCCCTAATGGCGGCTGCCGGGACATCACGTAATCTCTTGTCAATGCTGAGGATTTGGAACTCTGTATCAGCAAAAAGCTCCAACAGCTCTAGAACTATATTAAGGAATGAATCAGCACAGATTGTTAGACTTGGTGGAAACATCCCGAGGGCCCCTCATTACTGCTCCTCCGGGGGCCACAGGTTGTCCATGGACTGCCTCATAATCACTTGAATGGGCCAGACGGGGCCGGGCCCCTGAGGCTGCAGAGCTGGCACTTTATATTGATGTTGTTGTATAGGGGGGGGAGGGGGTGGTTAGGCCCAGAGGGGGGCGATTTATCCGAATTTTACTGGGAATTTTTACGGCCGCCTTGTGATATTTTATGGCAGATTCTTGTGGCCACAGGAAGGGACAAGACAATCGGCTGTGAACTTGTGAGACGAATTGCATTAAATGGTCGATGTGACCCCTGTCTGGAAGCCGTGGGGCAAATGACCCAGTCCCGGAGGTTAAGTGACTTCCTCTGTGAAAGCGACTGCGGTCCCAAAGATGCTGAAATCCTGGGCCGCTGGACTAGTGGACAAGACTCCTATTAGTCACCACAGGGCACGTACTTATACATAGTAGTAATGTCCCTTCTTTTACATATTGACCAACCAGTGTTAGTCTTTACTGAAGTTCTGGCATTCTATTCATGGATCTTTCCCATCCAAAACCCCATTCATTTAGCCAGTGAGGCTCTTCAGAGGAAAATGCTCAAACCTTCCACAGCATATGACTGGGTAGATCTGATTTTTAGCATGGTAGTTCATTGCTTAGCATAGTGGCTCAGTGGTTCACATGGTGGCTCAGTGGTTAGCACAGTGGCTCAGTGTTTCACATGGTGGCTCAGAGGTTAGTACAGTGGCTCAGTGGTTAGTACAGTGGCTCAGTGGTTCACATGGTGGCTCAGTGGTTAGCACAGTGGCTCAGTGTTTCACATGGTGGCTCAGAGGTTAGTACAGTGGCTCAGTGGTTAGTACAGTGGCTCAGTGGTTCACATGGTGGCTCAGTGGTTAGCACAGTGGCTCAGTGTTTCACATGGTGGCTCAGCGGTTAGTACAGTGGCTCAGTGGTTAGTACAGTGGCTCAGTGGTTCACATGGTGGCTCAGTGGTTAGCACAGTGGCTCAGTGTTTCACATGGTGGCTCAGAGGTTAGTACAGTGGCTCAGTGGTTAGCACAGTGGCTCAGTGGTTCACATGGTGGCTCAGTGGTTAGCACAGTGGCTCAGTGGTTCACATGGTGGCTCAGTGGTTAGCACAGTGGCTCAGTGTTTCACATGGTGGCTCAGAGGTTAGTACAGTGGCTCAGTAGTTAGTACAGTGGCTCAGTGGTTCACATGGTGGCTCAGTGGTTAGCACAGTGGTTCAGTGGTTCACATGGTGGCTCAGTGGTTAGTACAGTGGCTCAGTGGTTAGTATTATTGCCCTGTAGTGCTGGGTTCCCGGGCTTGTGAGGGTCCTCCAGGGTCTTCGTTTCCTGCACTTCAATCCCCCATATTTATAGGATAATTTGGTTGTCAGCCATAACAGGGAGGGGGATGGATGAGAAGGAAATCCTTGTACATCGCCACAGTATAGGTTGGCTCTATATAAATTAGTGAAATAAATGCCCCCCCCCCCCCCCCCAGGTTGGAGACAACTTCTAGCAGATGTGATCAGATCGTCCTGTTACATCGATCACATTGGAGGCTGCAACAATGTGACGAGTTGATGGCACTTCCTATGAGCTGCTGATATTGGGGGCCCTGCAGGAATCCCCCCCCCCCTCCTCATCTACCCCAGGGTTAACCCCCTCAGCGCCGGAGCTTTAATGAGCCCCATTCCCATCCGGAGCAGCAAATGGATGAGGAGAGGGGGGAGAAGGTGGGGAGAGGGGGGAGCTGCAGGAGGAGGAGGAGGAGGGAAGATTGAAAACAGATCAGTCAGGGCTGAAGTAATGGGCTCAGATCATCTGACTCCAGCAGGGGGGGCGGGGGGAGGAGGAGGAGGCTCCAAACTTTATTCTGCATTCAACTTCCCCGGGACTCCGGCGCTGCCGACACCGCTCCGACTACCGGGGCCCCGACCGGACATCCCCCGAGCCTGGACCTGGAGCTTGTGGTCCCCTGTGACCTCCTGATACTGCGGGCCCCCAATGGATACTGGATGCTGGAAGCTCTGACCCCGGGCCCCCTGCGCCGCCTGACCCCGGGCCCCCCATGTCCGCCGGACCCCGGGCCCTGATCCAGGATTGTTACCCGGAGGTGAGTGCCCCAAATACTGGGGGGTGGGGGATGGGGTGTGAGTGACCCGAGACTTGCCATATGCCTCTCACCTATGCCCCTCACCATACATGTATACCCTCCATCATCCCCTATACATACCCCTATACATGTATATAACCCCATCATCTATACATGTATATATATATCACCCCCATCATCTATACATAGCTCTATACGTGTATCACCCCCATCATCCCTGGGCAGTGCCCCCTATTGGGGTATTTCTGTGCCCAAAGCAGAGGGCAGACAAAACCCTGGAGACAATTGTCACAATCCTCCTTTTATGTGCAGCACAATGATGGGCAGTAAAGCCGCTTCCAGTGTGAATAGAGCCCTGCAGCTCCGCTATTACAGCTGGCCAAAGAGTCCTTGGAAAGTTTATAGTCTGTAATGTCAGAAAGTGACTGGAAATAGTGAGGAGCCAAAAACTGCCCCAACCCAGAGCCTGCCCCATAACTGCCCCTATCCAGAGCCTGCCCCATAACTGCCCCTATCCAGAGCCTGCCCCATAACTGCCCCTATCCAGAGCCTGCCCCATAACTGCCCCTATCCAGAGCCTGCCCCATAACTGCCCCTATCCAGAGCCTGCCCCTATCCAGAGCCTGCCCCATAACTGCCCCTATCCAGAGCCTGCCCCTATCCAGAGCCTGCCCCATAACTGCCCCAACCCAGAGCCTTCCCCATAACTGCCCCTATCCAGAGCCTGCCCCATAACTGCCCCTATCCAGAGCCTGCCCCATAACTGCCCCTATCCAGAGCCTGCCCCATAACTGCCCCTATCCAGAGCCTGCCCCATAACTGCCCCTATCCAGAGCCTGCCCCATAACTGCCCCTATCCAGAGCCTGCCCCATAACTGCCCCTATCCAGAGCCTGCCCCATCCAGAGCCTGCCCCATAACTGCCCCTATCCAGAGCCTGCCCCATAACTGCCCCAACCCAGAGCCTGCCCCATAACTGCCCCTATCCAGAGCCTGCCCCATCCAGAGCCTGCCCCATAACTGCCCCTATCCAGAGCCTGCCCCTATCCAGAGCCTGCCCCATAACTGCCCCTATCCAGAGCCTGCCCCATAACTGCCCCTATCCAGAGCCTGCCCCATAACTGCCCCTATCCAGAGCCTGCCCCATAACTGCCCCTATCCAGAGCCTGCCCCATAACTGCCCCATACCCAGAGTCTTCCCACTGCTGAATGTCACCAAACCCCGAGCCTGTACTCAGAGTTTTGGAACTGTGACCTGCCTGTCCACAAACCCATAAACATGAGCCTGCCCCATAACTGCCCCTATCCAGAGCCTGCCCCATAACTGCCCCAACCCAGAGCCTGCCCCATAACTTCCCCAACCCAGAGCCTGCCCCATAACTTCCCCAACCCAGAGCCTGCCCCATAACTTCCCCTATCCAGAGCCTGCCCCATAACTTCCCCTATCCAGAGCCTGCCCCATAACTGCCCCATCCAGAGCCTGCCCCATCCAGAGCCTGCCCCATAACTGCCCCAACCAAGAGCCTGCCCCATAACTGCCCCAACCCAGAGCCTGCCCCATAACTGCCCCAACCCAGAGCCTGCCCCATAACTGCCCCTATCCAGAGCCTGCCCCATAACTGCCCCAACCCAGAGCCTGCCCCATAACTGCCCCTATCCAGAGCCTGCCCCATAACTGCCCCAACCCAGAGCCTGCCCCATAACTTCCCCTATCCAGAGCCTGCCCCATAACTGCCCCATCCAGAGCCTGCCCCATAACTGCCCCTATCCAGAGCCTTCCCCATAACTGCCCCTATCCAGAGCCTGCCCCATAACTGCCCCAACCCAGAGCCTGCCCCATAACTGCCCCAACCCAGAGCCTTCCCCATAACTGCCCCTATCCAGAGCCTGCCCCATCCAGAGCCTGCCCCATAACTGCCCCTATCCAGAGCCTGCCCCATCCAGAGCCTGCCCCATAACTGCCCCTATCCAGAGCCTGCCCCATAACTGCCCCATCCAGAGCCTGCCCCATCCAGAGCCTGCCCCATAACTGCCCCTATCCAGAGCCTGCCCCATAACTGCCCCATCCCAGAGCCTGCCCCATAACTGCCCCTATCCAGAGCCTGCCCCATAACTGCCCCATCCAGAGCCTGCCCCATCCAGAGCCTGCCCCATAACTGCCCCAACCAAGAGCCTGCCCCATAACTGCCCCAACCCAGAGCCTGCCCCATAACTGCCCCAACCCAGAGCCTGCCCCATAACTGCCCCAACCCAGAGCCTGCCCCATAACTGCCCTTATCCAGAGCCTGCCCCATAACTGCCCCTATCCAGAGCCTGCCCCATAACTGCCCCATACCCAGAGTCTTCCCACTGCTGAATGTCACCAAACCCCGAGCCTGTACTCAGAGTTTTGGAACTGTGACCTGCCTGTCCACAAACCCATAAACATGTCCCGTACCCAGAGTCTCCCCCAACGCCTCATCGCCAGAGGTTGCTCTTTTACTAGATGTCAGACAATTTACCAGGTACCTCCCCCATACCCATAGTCTCCCCCATACCCTGCCCCGTACCCGCAGTCTCCCCCATAATGTCCCCCTTGCCCACAGTCTCCCCCATAGTCTCCCCCATACCCACGGTCTCCCCCATACCCTGCCCTATACCCGCAGTCTCCCCCATACCCATAGTCTCCCCTATACCCTGCCCCATACCCGCAGTCTCCCCCATACCCACAGTCTCCCCATATCAAATCAAACAAGCTTTATTGGCACGTCTGAACAGATATTTGGCATTGCCAAAGCTAGTAAAGTGGGGGAGGGGGGGAGTTGGATTCGGGTGGGTGAGTGGTGGGTATGGGGGGGGGGGGGGCGGGTGGTTTGGGGTATAACAGTCCGTGGAGTCTCATCTTCCTCTTGTTTGGTGACAGCTGGACACGTATTGGTCTATTCTCTATAGTTGGGTTCAGTAAATTCTAGTGGTTGGAAACAATCTTTATGCACAAAACAGAACCCAGAAATCTGCTGTGTGTGAACGCGCGCCTACAATTGTATTAGGAATTACTTTGTGCGCACATTAGATTCTATCAGTGTTACGGAACGTGCAGGACTCTGTTGTGGGCGACCGATGCCGTAATAACCTCACAAGATAAACCCGGAGAAATCTCCGTATTTGGTCTTTCCAGTCCTGGTGCAGATTTACGTGATATAAGAGCAGTCGCCATTATTGACCGGGGACGTCGCAATTGTAGCGATACATGTAAATATGGCTGAAGGCAGTGGCTACTATAAAAGCTAGTTCTCTTCTGTGGTATCCGTCATGTTATCTGCTCCCCCCACACACACACACTACTCCAGCAGTGAAGGTGTGATGTCTGGATTGCTCCTCAGGGCAAGAGACTGGAGGAAGGACTGAGGGTCAAGTCTGGAGCTGGAAACCTCCAAGATAGAAGGAAAGTCATCCAGGGTGAGGAGGAGCATCAGAGACTATAACATCCTGCACCCTGAGCCCTGCTCACAGGTTAACTCTGTAACTGCTGCTGTAACTCATCCACATAGTGCGAGGATCCTGGGGCTGGGGCTGGATCCTGGGACTGGGGCTGAGGATCCTGGGGCTGGATCATGGGACTGAGGATCCTGGGGCTGAGACTGGAGCTGAGGATCTTGGGGCTGGTGCTCAGGATCCTGGTGCTGGATCCTGAGGCTGTGGATCCTGGGGCTGGGGTTGCGGATCCTGGGGCTGGGGTTGCGGATCCTGGGGCTGGGGATCCTGAAGCTGGGGCAGCGGATCCTGGGGCTGGGGTTGCGGATCCTGGGGCTGGGGTTGCGGATCCTGGGGCTGGGGTTGCGGATCCTGGGGCTGGGGTTGCGGATCCTGGGGCTGGGGTTGCGGATCCTGGGGCTGAGGATCCTGAAGCTGGGGCAGCGGATCCTGGGGCTGGGGTTGCGGATCCTGGGGCTGGGGTTGCGGATCCTGGGGCTGGGGTTGCGGATCCTGGGGCTGGGGTTGCGGATCCTGGGGCTGGGACTGCAGATCCTGGGGCAGCGGATCCTGGGGCTGGGGTTGCGGATCCTGGGGCTGGGGTTGCGGATCCTGGGGCTGGGGTTGCGGATCCTGGGGCTGGATCCTGGGGCGACGGCACAAGTCTCTTGTTTGCATTGAAGCTGTTGCTGTTAAGAACATTTTGTGCGGGGATTGGGAGTTTGTGAAGAAAGTTTGTTTTAGACTTAATCCTGAACAATCTGGAAGTGAAAACAGGATGGATGTGACGGCTGCAGGCAGGGTACAAATGAGCCCAGAGCGAGCGGGAATCACAGCCAGCGGGAGGGGGGTATATGTTTCCAAAGTTTCCTATAAGTTCTGCAGCGAGTTATAAATGTGCAGGAAATAATTGTGATATTTGTGTTTATCGTCTTCTAGAATCGCTATAAAAGGGAATATTTACTGCGCCAAGTCCAGATACAGAGGGAGGTGACATAAATACAAATATCTGCGGCTTCTAATCCATGTAATATGGCAACAAGCCAGGCTGAGACATTGTCACTGATTATAGGGGCCCCGGGCTCCTGTGCTGCACTGTGTCTGCTACATTCAGGGTACTCTGATTATAGGGGCCCCGGGCTCCTGTGCTGCACTGTGTCTGCTACATTCAGGGTATCAGGGTACTCTGATTATAGGGGCCCCGGGCTCCTGGATTTTATTCTGTTTGTTCCTTTTTCTTCTGGTGGTGCCAATAGAGTATGAGGAAGGGAAATTGTGCAGCCCAGAGCTTATATCTGACTACAGAATAGGAAGAGCCCGAGAAATAATATTCTAGTCACCAACATTTATAACTGGGACAGCAGCAAATCTATAGGAAAGGGGCCGAGTGTGAGCCCTGGAGCTCCAGAGGGGGTGTAAAGATCAGCAATAGCTCTGCAGGACTGTACAGAGCAACAGGTGTGGGGAGCGTTCACACTACAGTCAGTGTCCGACAGGTAGTGTCCGCTACTAGTGTGCGCTCAAAATCTGGCACGGACATTAGCAGCGGACACTAGCTGTGTCCGTGACACCTGTCATTTATTTAAATGGGCATGGGGTGTGTTCTTTTGCACTCCGTGCCCTTCCTTCACTGTCCGCATGTAAAGATGTCCGACTTTTCAAGCGGACAGAAAAACCCAACATGTCAGACACTTTAGCTCGGTTCTCTCGGGCCCAGAAATGTTGGCTTTTGCTGTCTCATGTCTCCGCTGTGTTGCTGGTCTCGGATCGCTCCACGTGTTGTATGATCAGGCTTCGCTCTTCTGATGGATATATATTGTTTAACTAGTGCGCTCGCTGTCGCGGTTTCAGGATTGGTCTTAAATACACAAACTTGTGGCTTTGATTCCAGGCTGGGCCGCAGGGAGCTGAGCCGGTGAGATGTGATGGAAATCCTCTCCATGTCTGATTGATATTAATCGCGGCTTCTTTACTTCCCCCCTCGGCTGCTTTGTTGATTCCCTTATATTGAACCCCTATATCTGCCTATAGAATAGACCTCCCATGAGATGCTTAAATATTCACCCTCCGCCAAGATGTCAATGACATGAGTGACTACTAATACGACTGCCACAAGGCTTCTACAGGAAATGTGTCCAGCTTTCCCGGGCTCCTGAGTGACAACTAATATGACTGCCGTGCAGCTCCTGTAGGATAAAGTCTCCTGATCCTTCTCCTATTCTTACATCCGGGACCCGCCATTCAGAGCTAAGGCTGTATTCACACCTGGTAGATTTGCTGCAGATCTTTCTGCGATTGTTGCATTTACTCCTCGGTCTGTGCAGCTTGTACCATGCGGTGCGCAGGGGGGGCGGCGTTGGTTTCCCCTCCAGATAACCATGCGGGTTGGCAGTGATAATAGGGGCTGGTATTTTGGGGCTTGAGACCTTCTTTAGTCATTTTCCTGTGGAATTCTAAAAATTTGCTGCGCTGCAACCTGATCTGTGATGAGTCTGGAGCAGCGGGGGATCGGACGCCGGCTCTGTTACGAGCTCCGCAGAATGCTGCCTCGGGTTTACAAGGTCTTTCCATTTTACATATCCCGATTATTGTCCCGTCCACATTCCTGACCGTTCCGCTGGCCTTGGGGTGGAATAGAGCGGGAAGCCATAAAATGTGACGCCATCATTCCCAGAACTGCCGTGTGGCGCCAAAAAGACTGCAACGGTGAGCGAGAGTTGGCGATTTCTTCCTTGTTTCCAATCTCATATGACGCCATGATGGAACCTTTAATGACAGGAATGTCGGAGTCATCGTTATATAGCAGACGGTACGGTCAGGTGACTGAGTACGCCGCACCTGAAACGTGTCACTAGGCCGTCTATGATGTCACAGGGCAGCCATTATGACCCTATAAAAGCTGCTGTCACCCCATCCTGTGCGCCATCTGGGAATGTGCCCCCCACCCCTAGTGATTGCAGTGCTGTGACCCTTCAGACCTCCAGTCTTGCCCTGTTTTTGGGAGGGGGTTACCATTTTCTGTGCATATGTTTGGAAGCTCATGATTGTCCCTGAGGTCTTCTAAAAACTTGAATAGACTTGCAAGGTCCTCATGACATCACCTCTGAGGCACGTTCAAGTCAGGCCATTAAAAGGTTCCCAAGATATCAAATCACCAGCAGACGTTATCCATACGGAGCCCCCGCGCCTGCCCGGAGCCTTAAAGTGGCCGCGCACCGAACAATGGAACCCTCTCTGCGTTACTGCCACAATGTATCAAAAAGTTAGAAGATGAGATACAAGAAGCTAAGAATTACTGAGACGTCTGCGGCAGCCGAAACGTCTTCTGTATCTCGGAGATTTTCCATCTCGGACTAAAGTTTTCTGATTCCACTTTCTTACAAATTCTGTCGTTATATTGACTTCTAGAATCTTCCACTATGGACAGGTCTGTGACTCGCTGATGTTCTTTGGGTTTCAGTCGCCGCCATCTTAGTAAACTGGAACATTTATTGCTTATATTCAGCCCATTCTCACCATCGTAGTCGAACAGCTGAGGGTTTGTTACAGTTACATCCAGTCTAGACAATGCCCTATAATGTAATAAACCACCGGCCAGGAGAGAGGTTTGTGCCGCTCATGTATCTCGCACATAATACACATGGGTATGTGGCTCTCTGACAACTCACATTTTACAGGGTTTTTTTTTAAATTTAGAGTAGACAGGAGGGAATGAGTCCGCCCGGTTCCAGTTTCAGCGATCTGTCCGCCATTAGAAAACATTGGGTGAATTTTATTTCTATATTTTAGATTTACTTCCAAAGCAAAAATTTGGTAAATTAATTCATTGCCAGTGTTCGGCGGACTGGGGATTTCATTTATTTTTTGCAAATGGGGCTGAACAAATTTTAATCCTGACTCAGGGACAGATCAGTCTGAGAAGTGTCCTGTGCAAAGTAATACCACACATACAGGGCAAATATATTATGGCTATACAGTGCTCCTATACTACATGATACCCATATACTATGGCTATACAGTGCTCATATACTATATACTATGGCTGTACAGTGCTCCTATACTATATGATACCCATATACTATGGCTATACAGTGCTCATATACTATATACTACGGCTATACAGTGCTCCTATACTACATGATGCCCATATACTATGGCTATACAGTGCTCCTATACTACATGATGCCCATATACTATGGCTATACAGTGCTCATATACTATATACTATGGCTGTACAGTGCTCCTATACTATATGATACCCATATACTATGGCTATACAGTG
Organism: Leptodactylus fuscus; assembly: GCF_031893055.1. Lineage (NCBI taxonomy): Eukaryota > Metazoa > Chordata > Amphibia > Anura > Leptodactylidae > Leptodactylus > Leptodactylus fuscus. The sequence continues at coordinate 94,820,592 of NC_134272.1, forward strand.
CTCCTATACTATATGATACCCATATACTATGGCTATACAGTGCTCCTATACTATATGATACCCATATACTATGGCTATGCAGAGTTCATATACTACCTCTATACAGTGCCATATACTTGTGCTATGCAGAGTTTATACACTACCACTACGGTACCACTACCAGTATACAATGTCCATATATTACTGCTATACAGAGTCCATGTACCAATGCTATACAGTGCCTTTACACTACAGTTGTATAATACTAAGGCCTTACAATGTTCATACAGAGAGTATATGGTGCCCCTATACTATGACTATGTATTGCTCATATACTACCACGATACATTCCAATATACTACTGTTATACACTGTTCATGTAGTACTGATATATATTGCAGCTATACAGTGATCATAGGGCTGTGCCTGGGAGACGTAGAGTAAGATGGCGCCACGACAGACATGTAGGACACTGTGGGTATTACAGGCCCCGGGGCAGTTGCCATATCCCCCCGCTATAATATGGTCCTGACATTTGCAGGCAGAGTCTTGTGTATCAGAATGTGACCGTATTCTCCTTGGTACTGATGGGAGAGAAGTCTCTGTGGTTGCTGCTTCATCTGATGGGATTTTACTACGTTTTATACATTTAGTTACAGTTTTTGTTACATTTTGTTCCAGTTTTCCTTCTATTTTGGTCACATTTTCTACATTCTGCTCCGTTTCGCTGTTTGCGTTCCGTTTATTTCTGCAGATTTCGCGTTTTATGTTCGTTTCTAGATGAAATCTGTTTTTTTTTTTGCAAACATAAAAAACCTCCAAGAACCTGCATCAATAATTTTTCCCATCAAGGTTTACAAGGCGATAAAGCTGCAGAAAGTTGCAGATTGTGGCTGAATAAAAGGTGTCGTTGAGATTTGGAGGCTCCTGAGCCGGGGGCCAGAACCTTCCTCTAAATATTATTTTGCAGCGTAGCCGAGGGCGGGATCCGGGTCCCGAGTTATAAACTGGCTCTTTCATTGTGCGAGAATTCCGGAGAGGAGGGAAAAAAAAGATATTTTTTCAGCGCGCTGCATGAAAGGGAATTTAAACAAATATTGTGCTCCCTGCGATCGCCGGTGCCAAAAAATAAAGTAAATAGGGGCCAGTAATCCAAAATATACAGCGAGCGAGGGGCGGGCGGGGGGGCAGCGCTCACCCTCACAGCTTTACTTCATTCAAGTCACAGAAAGAGATTGTAGAAATCCACTGGATTCTCGGGTTGTGATCATTAATAATACGGACGTCGTACTCCGGGCGGCGCTGACCGACGGCGAGATAGAGGAGCGAATGTGTGGCCTGCGGTCATCTCCAACCCCCCAAGTCTGTGTACACAGAACACGCAAGACGTCTCGCCCAGACCGTACAATAATATGGAGCCGCGCTGGATGGGAATGTGGAAGACGTCTCCGAGACTGTATCACATATCGCAGGATTAGATACAGCAAACAAGGGATGTGGAGACACATTGGTGGGCCCAGTGCAAAGGATTCATGTGGCCCCCCCATCAGGAGTCTCAAACATTAACCTGCCCCCCATCAGCACCCCCAGACACTAACCTGCCCCCATCAGCACCTTCAGACATTACCCTGCCCCCCATCAGCACCCTCAGATATTACCCTGCTCCCTCATCAGCACCCCCAGGCACTAACCTGCCTCCCCATCAGACCTGTCAGACATTAAGCTGCCCCCCATCAGCAGCCTCACACATTACCCTGCCCCCCATCAGCACCCCCAGACACTAACCTGCCCCCCATCAGCACCCCCAAACACTAACCTGCCCCCATCAGCACCCCCAAACACTAACCTGCCCCCATCAGCACCCTCAGACATTAACCTGCCCCTGTGGCTCCTCTGACATCAATCCCCCCCCCCCATGGCTCCTCAGATACTACCCTCCCCTGCTCAACCACAGAGCTACATGATAACATTCTGCCTGCAGCCACCACTAGGGGGAGCTCCGGAGCCATCCGCATACATCTAGATATGATCTGAATACTAACAGCTCTGCCAGCAGCTCCTGAGCTCCCCTAGTGGTGGGTGCAGTAGTCAGAATGCTATCATGTAACTCTATGGCTGAGCAGAGAATTTGGAGCTCTGTATCAGAGAAAATCTCTGTAATAAAGATACGATAAGGAACTGACCGACACAAAACCATGACGTCAATACAGACCTTGTACTTGAGGACATTTATAATAAGACCTCGTTCACACTTGTGTTTTCTGTGCAGCATTTACTATCAGGTTTCCACTTCTTCTGTGATTTGAATTTAATGACCAGAAAGTAATCACCGGAGTAAAACCCTGCAGTGTGAACATAGTCGTAGTCCGGCCGCACATCTCTAGATCCGGAGTCTCCTGGGGTCGGACGTTTGGCAGCTTTGCCCGGAGTCCTTTCTGCGGTTTCTTTACGTGCCGCCGCCGGTCCTGCGAGGGGTAATGACTTAATTGGGCCTGTTTAACCCCTGAGTGGCTGGTAAATATTTGAGCCCTCTTTTTTTTTGGCTGGGGGTTGTTTCAGTGTGACTGTCAGTATCTGCTGCTGGGGATTAACATGAGAATAAAGCGGCTGTCACTGCCATTGTCCAGGCTGTAGAGTCCCAGCGGTTACAGAGAATGGGCCACTGAATCTAAAGAACTGACGCTCTATTCAGTGACTGCCTGTTCCCAGAGCGCCGGCGGTTATACCCACAGATACTGCGCACCACGGACACCCCGCACCACATATACCCTGCACCACGGATACCCCGCACCAGAGATACCCCGCACCACGGATACCCTGCACCTCCATATAACATTGCACTCATGTCTGATCACTGATGATGATCTGGATGTGTTCACACTGATGCGACAGCCGCCGCCCGTTACTTTGAATGATATCTATTGGTTATTTCCCAGATAAGCGTCGCCGGAGGCTTTAGGCGTCCATTTGTCTCCCTCCCCACTGATTTGGGACAAGTTTGGCCACCATTACAGGCTGCCCAGGTGCACTGGCCTGGCAGTCGCGTTTTTTTTCTATTTTCGTCAGGTATTTGTATGGCGGCGGTGGCTGATACCTGATACAATAGCTCGCCACGGCCTGCGTCGTCCATTATGATAATTTAATTGGCCGTGACAGTGACTCCCCAGTGAAGGGGTTTTTGCGGCTCTTCTGTTCCCTGACTACATGATGAATTGCGTGCGCTTACACATTTGTGCTGCGCCCTGATATCCGGGATCTGCTCTGCATTATTAGGCTTCTGCCTCCTTTAACCCTTTGCGGGCCGCCCTCGCCCCGGGCCGCAGGCTACCAGTTAAGCTGTTTTCTTAGTAAACAAGAGGAGGCTGAAGAGCTCTCAGGACAAGTAGCCGCTCTCTGCGCTGGCACAATGCGATAAGTCACATCCAGCGGGGACGGCGGCGGTGGCGGCGCGGCCTGGAGGACACTTGTGTTAAGCTGAATTGATTGAATTTTAATGGCTATTAGCGGCCATGAATAGCAATGATTTTATGGGGAGTCTTGTGCAGGCTCGACATTAACAAGCGGAGAGGGGCCATTGTGCAGCTGTTGTGGCTCTGCCGATTCCTGCGCTATGGTTAACCCTTTCAGCCTGTTTCTTCTACGTGATGGACCAAAGAGGCCGCGCACTTCTCATATCTCGTGTCTTCCATGAAATGTCAGGGCTCGGCCTGGAGCAGAATAATGGCTACTGTAATAATCTGCTAGATCAATACCGACAACTCCAACAACTTGGCCCGAATATCTGCAACATTGTTGCCACATTTGTACCCCTTGACTGTGTCCATCGGGACCCCGATAATCCGCTTTTATTATCTTATTCATTTGCATCCTAAGACGCCCCCCTCTGGCTGCTAACAGCAGGAAAATAGCTGAGGACTTTATATAAGTGAATTAGGACTGTTCTCCACCTCCTCCATCCCCTTCGTTAGCCGCCGCTCCACCGACTCCAGCAAAGTTGGAATGTTTCCTCTCGCCCTTACCGTTCCTCAGCAATTGGTTGTGTTCGTTTCTGTTGTCAGGTGGGCAGTCCCAGACGACTAGAGGACCGCCCACCTGACAGTAGAGTGCCAAATCTGCATATAAGCTGCTGAAGCTAACTACTGATTGCTCAGGAACGGTAAGGGTGAGAGAAAAAATTCCAACTGCACCAGGATCGGTGGAGCGCCGCCTATTAAAGAATGTGGAGAGTTGGATTTGGTGGAGGCGCCGAGAGGTCCCCTATAAATACAAGTCTGAGCCTGTGATTTTTTTTTCCTGTGTCCTCCCACATCTTCCTGTCTGTGGTATAGCACGGCTCATCCTAAGCAGCCTGTTTCATGAGTATAATACCAGAACTGCAGTGGAAACTGACACATAGAATGGAAAAGGAAGTGACTATGATGATGCCTGTCAGTGTGTGTGGAAAGTTGGGTGATCCTCGCTGCCCCAGTGAGTGTGGAGTAGAGTCTTGAGTCCAGGAGTCCTCTGAGGGTGGAGCGCGATGTGTCGGTTTCTTCCATACGTTTCTTGGCTGGCGGTTCCTGGCCGGCGTCCATGGCTGCCCACGCACATACCTCGCTCCTCTTACCCGCCTTCTTTCTCCACATCCTTCTTCCTTTTTGTGATTTTTAGAAGGATTTCTGAACCAGCCGTGTGAAGCAGATATAACCTCCGACCAATGTCCCTGAAGTTTTGGGGGGCTGTGGAAGGTCCATCCCTAAATACCACATTGTGGGGACTTGTCGGCTGGTGGGGTGTTAGTTCTATCCTATGGAGGGGATTCTAAGGCTCAGGTCAGGGGCCCCGGGGTCCTCGAGTCGCTCCATCCTGACATTAGTGATAATCAGATATTACCTTGTGTCCCGGACAGTGAGCCGTCCTGCAGGGTAAAGAAAGGCGATCCCTCCCATACAAAACCCTCCATGTGCTGTGATGAGAAGAAAAATAAGGCCCCGATTTCGTAAAGTCATGTGACAATCCAGAGGCAGCCATTGTCATGTGGGTGTGGCCTGGGTGACCCCTCCCTGTTCTATGGCAGACGTTACATGTAGTCAGTGACCAGAAGTTCTGAATGTTGTGCCCCATGTCTGGGGGTCTCTGTGCCCGCTGGGGCCCTTACCGCTGACCCATGTACATGGATCTGAGGGGCCCGGGCCCCGGCAGGGACTTGACAGCGACAATCTCAATCATTCATTGTATCAATGGATCCTTTCATAAGAAGCCAGAGCTAAATATAGGGGCGGAAAATCAGGGCTCGCCGGGGTCAGAGGTTAAGGGTCATGACATTACAAGTCTGGGGATGAAACGCAGACCAAGAGCAATAACTGCCCTGGAGTAAAATATACAGCTGTATCACACACGGTCAGCTTAGATACAGCTCAGCAGGCAGTATCATACATGGTAGGATTAGATACAGCTCAGAAAACGGTATCATACATGACAGGCTTAGATACACCCTGGTTCAGTAAAACAATATAACACATGGCCTGCTTAGATACATCCTTGCTCAGTAGCACAGTATAGCACATGGCAGGCTTAGATACAGCCTGCCTCTGCAGTTCCTGGAGATTATGTTATATATTGTAGCACAGCAGCACAGACCCCTCCTGTCCTGTTTGTTACATTGTATCAGTCTGGAGTCCCAGAATATCCCCCCCATCTGATGGATAAAACTGTGACGATCCCTCAGCTGTGTTAGGTCCGGCCTCTGCGTGTTATGCCCCTGTTCTCACACAGCAGTTGTGGCCCCCGCAGTTTTACCCTTTGTGGATCGGCCGTTTTGGTTTTGGGTCCCACTTTCTTCCTTTTATGGTGCGAGGCTCCCAGCCATTGTGGGGGGGTCTGCGGTTCTATGAGGAGGGGGATAATGGTGAGTAATCTGGGGGATCACTGAGTCACATCAGGAGGGTTCAGGAGTTCAGATCACACAGTGCAGTAATAGTACAGGCCGGCGCCCAGCTGCATCTTTTTATCTCCCCCCCCCCCCCCCCCCCATGGTCTGAGACAGGAAACAGGGGTGTCAGTGTAGCCGCCCCCTCCCCGGCCCCCCTGTCCTGAGGGGCTTCCCTGCACTCCTGTGGCCCCAGGAAATGACTGTCCTGTCTGTAGCAAGAAAATCCAGAACTCAGCAAGTCCCTCTGATCCCCAAATCTGTGAGAAACGGCATGGTGGATGTCACAGGAGAGAGAGAGAGTGAGAGAGAGAAGAGAGAGAAAGAGAGAGACAGAGAGAGAAAGAAGAAGAGACCAAGAGAGAGAGAGAAGAAGAGAGAGAGAGAAAGAGACAGAGAAAGAGAGAAGAAGAGAGAGAGAGAGAGAGAGAAGGAGAGAGAGAGAGAAAGAGAGAGAGAGAGTGAGAGAGAGAAGAGAGAGAAAGAGAGAAAGAAGAAGAGACCAAGAGAGAGAGAGAAGAAGAGAGAGAGAGAAAGACAGAGAAAGAGAGAAGAAGAGAGAGAGAGACAGAGAAGAAGAGACCAAGAGAGAGAGAGAGAGGAAGAGACAGAGAAAGAGAGAAGAAGAGAGAGAGAGACAGAGAAGAAGAGACCAAGAGAGAGAGAGAGAGGAAGAGACAGAGAAAGACAGAGAAAGGAAGAGAGAGAAGAAGAAGAGAGAGAGAGAGTCTTCATATCCCGGCAGTGGATGCATCTCGTGTATGATGAAGAAAACATCTCTTCATATCTCAGGTGCATCCCCGGCCGGGCGGCTGCACAATACACTGCACGGGGCGTAATCTGGTGTAAGGTAGAAAATAGTTGCAAATTTTAGGACAAAATTCAATTTGACCAAAAATATTTAAACTTTTTTGTGTCTTGTAAGTCAGATAACAAGAGGGAAATATGCAAAAAGTCTGAGAGAGCTCAGTATACAGTATCACACAGGATAGGATTAGATACAGCTCAGTATACAGTATCACACAGGATAGGATTAGATACACAGCTCAGTATACAGTATCACACAGGATAGGATTAGATACCCAGCTCAGTATACAGTATCACACAGGATAGGATTAGATACACAGCTCAGTATACAGTAACACACAGGATAGGATTAGATACACAGCTCAGTATACAGTATCACACAGGATAGGATTAGATACACAGCTCAGTATACAGTAACACACAGGATAGGATTAGATACACAGCTCAGTATACAGTATCACACAGGATAGGATTAGATACACAGCTCAGTATACAGTATCACACAGGATAGGATTAGATACACAGCTCAGTATACAGTATCACACAGGATAGGATTAGATACACAGCTCAGTATACAGTATCACACAGGATAGGATTAGATACACAGCTCAGTATACAGTATCACACAGGATAGGATTAGATACACAGCTCAGTATACAGTATCACACAGGATAGGATTAGATACACAGCTCAGTATACAGTATCACACAGGATAGGATTAGATACACAGCTCAGTATACAGTATCACACAGGATAGGATTAGATACACAGCTCAGTATGCAGTATCACACAGGAGAGGATTAGATACACAGCTCAGTATACAGTATCACACAGGATAGGATTAGATACACAGCTCAGTATACAGTATCACACAGGATAGGATTAGATACACAGCTCAGTATACAGTATCACACAGGATAGGATTAGATACACAGCTCAGTATACAGCATCACACAGGATAGGATTAGATACACGGCTCAGTATACTGTATCACACAGAATAGGATTAGATACAGCTCAGTATACAGTATCACACAGGATAGGATTAGATACACAGTACAGTATACAGTATCACACAGGATAGGATTAGATACACAGCTCAGTATACAGTATCACACAAGAGATTATTAGATACACAGCTCAGTATACAGTATCACACAGGATAGGATTAGATACAGCTCAGTATACAGTATCACACAGGATAGGATTAGATACACAGCTCAGTATACAGTATCACACAGGATAGGATTAGATACACGGCTCAGTATACTGTATCACACAGGATAGGATTAGATACAGCTCAGTATACAGTATCACACAGGATAGGATTAGATACAGCTCAGTATACAGTATCACACAGGATAGGATTAGATACACGGCTCAGTATACAGCATCACACAGGATAGGATTAGATACACGGCTCAGTATACAGTATCACACAGGATAGGATTAGATACACGGCTCAGTATACAGTATCACACAGGATAGGATTAGATACACGGCTCAGTATACAGTATCACACAGGATAGGATTAGATACAGCTCAGTATACAGTATCACACAGGATAGGATTAGATACACGGCTCAGTATACAGTATCACACAGGATAGGATTAGATACACGGCTCAGTATACAGTATCACACAGGATAGGATTAGATACACGGCTCAGTATACAGTATCACATAGGATAGGATTAGATACACGGCTCAGTATACAGCATCACACAGGATAGGATTAGATACACGGCTCAGTATACAGCATCACACAGGATAGGATTAGATACACGGCTCAGTATACAGTATCACACAGGATAGGATTAGATACACAGCTCAGTATACAGTGTCACACAGGATAGGATTAGATACACGGCTCAGTATACAGTATCACACAGGATAGGATTAGATACACGGCTCAGTATACAGTATCACACAGGATAGGATTAGATACAGCTCAGTATACAGTATCACACAGGATAGGATTAGATACACAGCTCAGTATACGGTATCACACAGGATAGGATTGGATACACAGCTCAGTATACGGTATCACACAGGATAGGATTAGATACACAGCTCAGTATACAGTATCACACAGGATAGGATTAGATACACAGATCAGTATACAGTATCACACAGGATAGGATTAGATACACAGCTCAGTATACAGTATCACACAGGATAGGATTAGATACACGGCTCAGCAGGCAGTATTGCACATGCTGGGATTAGATACAGCAGCCCTGTCCTCTGGTGTCCTTTGGCAGGATATTTGCCCTGGTATCTTTCAGTGGGGGGATTATTAGCAGATCTTGGGAGCAGAGGAGGATCTTGAGTGCGGACAGGCAGAGACTTGTGCGTTGCAGGAAGCCGGGCTCTGTTCCTGGCAGTGTCAGGAGTCTCGGGATCTTTCTGCTCCTCAGATGTTTGTATTATGTCTCGCTGTCTGTCGCTGTGTATTTGGTGCTGACATAGTCTGTGGCGCTCTACGGTGTGACATGTGCCAGGAGAGTAACTTTACCATAAGCGTCTGCTCACCTCGTGTGTCCTGTTCACACCACGCCAAGGTCAATGTGTTTGATGTATGTAACGTGTGAGCTCCTTGTGCATGGACTATGTGTAGCCGCAGGTCCCGTATACAGGCTGTATAGTCTGGGATGGATAGAAGAGGCGCAGTGTGATCAGAGGCTGACGCTGGGGTTTGGGGCCCCCCTGTAATCACAGACATATTTGTAATCTCAGTTATATAATGCGCTTTATTTAATAGTCCGGCTTCGCTGTGTCACATCTGAGATGCCGTCGCAGTGTGTGTCTAAAAATCAGAGGAGGAAAAAGTCCTGAACGGAGGATTCAGATTCCCAAAGACGGACACACAACGGAGAGCATTATAGTCTATGGGGTGTCCCGGTAACAGAGGCGTACTTGGCATCGCCGTAACCGTCAGCAAACGCAATATTACATGAGATCACTGAATGGCGCAAACGTTTATCTTATTTATAACCAATAACAGTCCAGGGTGTGAGAATATGTGGCGGGTACCGAGATCTGCCGTCCGCGAGTCGTTCTGTAATCTGCGCCATATTGGAAAGTGTGAACCAGGCCATAAATATAAGAATATGCAGTGTATGGCGCGTCTGTATGTGTGTATACATTATATATAGAGATGTACATGGATGTGTATGGTATTCTATATGATGTGTGTATACAGTGTATATAGGTATGTATGATGTATGTATACAGTGTATATAGGTATGTATGATGTGTGTATACAGTGTATATAGGTATGTATGATGTGTGTATACAGTGTATATAGGTATGTATGATGTGTGTATATATAGGTATGTATGATGTGTGTATACAGTGTATATAGGTATGTATGATGTGTGTATACAGTGTATATAGGTATGTATGATGTGTGTATACAGTGTATATAGGTATGTATGATGTGTGTATACAGTGTATATAGGTACGGTATGTATGATGTGTGTATACAGTGTATATAGGTATGTATGATGTGTGTATACAGTGTATATAGGTACGGTATGTATGATGTGTGTGTATATAGGTATTATGTGTGTGTATCTGGACACTGATACATCGTGTCTCTTCATTATTCTCGCTGTGTACACTCATTATAATCTGCTCATTAGTCACACAGATAACGATAATTAGCAGATTAGGAAACATTGAGCAATGTCTGAGCAAAGAAAGAAAGACGACCGGCTACGCCAGAGACAGGCGTGTGCTATACGTGTAGTATGTGTGTTACATATGTGTGGTATATTGTATATGCAGTACATACAGTAGATGTGGTGTATATCTGTGGTATATATGTGCCTATTGTGTGTTATGTGTATTATAGAGTATTTGTGTGTCTGTGTGTGTTGTATGTGAATATTGTGTGTACTGTGTGTTACATGTGTGTAATATGTAGCAATAAATCTCAGATAACTCCCATCATTGTCCTCTAATCAGCTCTATGGGGACAGGGCTGTGATTTTAGGTGAGGGCGGCCCCGTGTGTAAGTGCAGATATTGTACCGCGCTGTGTCAGTGCAGGTGCCATTGAAAGATCAATCAATCAATCAATCAATCAATATTGTAGAAGAATTTTGGCCGCACAATCCGCGAATCATTGCTGGACGCCGGACAGTCGCAGGCAGGACTTTTCTGGGGCAGACCCTATTACACCCTATGGGGTCCGCAGGTAACTGCTTTTTAAGTGAGTTTCCGCTTTTCAGGTCCCCAAGTGGATCCGAAGAACAGAAACCTGAACGCAGGTGAGAAGCAAGTGTCACAAATCCTCAGCTGTGAGAAGTCTGAGGTTAGGACAAGTTCTGTTCCCAGAGATCTTATTCCAGGAACTGATGACGGGCGACTGGACAAAGCCAAGAATGTTCTCACCCGTCCTCCCATACAGAGTGACCCCGTGTACCATCGGTGGTGATCACATGATGCTGGGGGTCACTGAGGGACGAGAGGAGGCTCGCCCCGGGTATATGGCACTTACATTACACATACAGAATGTTTAGGGACTTTGGGGAATGTTGTTGCCTTTGATTTCCAGGCATCTTGGCAGATCCCGGGGGCCGTGACCCCTCCATGTCCGCAGATACCTTGTGACAGCTGCAGCCCCCTCCTCCCCCGCAGTTATTCTCAGTCTCTTCCCCATAATGTGACAAAGTTGTGTCCTTTGCAGCTGCTTGTGGTGTGTTTGTAGACTTCTAAATACTTATGATGGATCTGGGGGCTTATAACCCCCCACTCCGGGGTCAGCCACAAAGTATCCAGGACCAGGAGGTCACGTCACAAACCGCGGGCCCAGTGATGAACACATTAGGGGGCGCCATATTGAGACATTGTGTCATTGGTCGGGGCCCTGGTTCCCCATAACATGTCACAATCGCAGTCATGTGACTTGCAGGTACTGAAGTCCTGGAATCGCCCCAACCTAAAGCCGGCGTCCCCATATTAGGTTCAGGTCCCTCCTAATACCAGACTTGTCTTGTTTCAGGCTCGGTCTGTGGAGTATGAGCGGCTGACATGGAGAACGCCGGCCCAGTGATCGCAGCGCACAAGAAAGAGGCAAAAACCTCCATTCTGGATGGGAACGGATTCTCAGATGTTGGGAAGAAATCCGCGGCTCTGAACACGACACCAGGAGGTACCGAGCGCGAATGACATGTCTGAACTCCGGGCAATGTATCAATGTCAAGATATCAATATCATAGGTGGTTCTGGGAAAGCTGGGTGACCCCAATATGGCGCCCATAAAGCTCTCATAGAGGTTGTCACTCAGCTCTTCGGGATTCTAAGAAAAGCCCCAGGACCTGCGTATTGTTTGGCACCCAGCTTTCCCAGGAACAGATATACTGAGGACAATGTTATGGCTTCTATTCACTTGGGATGGTGATGATGATGACTGTACCCCCATTGTATCACACATGACCGGCTTGGATACAGCAGCTCAGTATAAATCACACAGGATAGGATTAGATACAGCTCAGTATACAGTGTAACACAGGATAGGATTAGATACAGCTCCGTATACAGTATCACACAGGATAGGATTAGATACAGCTCAGTATACAGTATCACACAGGATAGGATTAGATACACAGCTCAGTATACTGTATCACACAGGATAGGATTAGATACACAGCTCAGTATACTGTATCACACAGGATAGGATTAGATACACAGCTCAGTATACAGTATCACACAGGATAGGATTAGATACACAGCTCAGTATACAGTATCACACAGGATAGGATTAGATACAGCTCAGTATACAGTATCACACAGGATAGGATTAGATACACAGCTCAGTATACAGTATCACACAGGATAGGATTAGATACACAGCTCAGTATACAGTATCACACAGGATAGGATTAGATACAGCTCAGTATACAGTATCACACAGGATAGGATTAGATACACGGCTCAGTATACAGTATCACACAGGATAGGATTAGATACACGGCTCAGTATACAGTATCACACAGGATAGGATTAGATACACGGCTCAGTATACAGTATCACACAGGATAGGATTAGATACAGCTCAGTATACAGTATCACACAGGATAGGATTAGATACACAGCTCAGTATACAGTATCACACAGGATAGGATTAGATACACCGCTCAGTATACAGTATCACACAGGATAGGATTAGATACACAGCTCAGTATACAGTGTAACACAGGATAGGATTAGATACACAGCTCAGTATACAGTATCACACAGGATAGGATTAGATACACAGCTCAGTATACAGTGTAACACAGGATAGGATTAGATACAGCTCAGTATACAGTATCACACAGGATAGGATTAGATACACCGCTCAGTATACAGTATCACACAGGATAGGATTAGATACACAGCTCAGTATACAGTATCACACAGGATAGGATTAGATACACAGCTCAGTATACAGTATCACACAGGATAGGATTAGATACACAGCTCAGTATACAGTATCACACAGGATAGGATTAGATACACAGCTCAGTATACAGTATCACACGGGATAGGATTAGATACAGCTCAGTATACAGTATCACACAGGATAGGATTAGATACACAGCTCAGTATACAGTATCACACAGGATAGGATTAGATACACGGCTCAGTATACAGTATCACACAGGACAGGATTAGATACACGGCTCAGTATACAGTATCACACAGGATAGGATTAGATACACGGCTCAGTATACAGTATCACACAGGATAGGATTAGATACAGCTCAGCAGACATGACTCACGCACATACGTGTAGTCCGCCACACGGCTGCAGATTTCCAGTGTTTGGTCCATTGGGTGCCTTAGATTTTTGGGCTCTCTATGGGATTCCTGACTCGGAGATGTTGGATTATTAGCATTTTATGACCTCCTTGTAGTGCCCCCCCCCCCCCCCCCCCATGGGGTCTCACTTGTATCTGAATGGACCAGTTGTTCCTTCTGTTGAACTCCTGACTTGGGGATTTGTCAGGTTTCAGGGGCGCTCAGCGTTTTATTAGGGGCTGCCTATTGAGCCTGCTGGCCTTGTCTGGGGGGGGGGAGCCTTTGAAGCCAGCAGGGGGGCGCTCCTGGGTCAGTCATTCCTCTTCTGGCAGATGCTGAGGTGCGATAATACACAGGCTGTTAACGCTGCCCCTCCCCCTCTCCTTATCTCCCAGTAGCCTTCTGATCTTACTGGAGATTCCACCAGTGGGATGACAAAAGGTCCAGTGGATGAAATGTCTCTGATCTGCATGGAAAATTCTAGGCCCTGGGGGGAGGGGCAGATATTGGACAGATACTAAGTAAGGCTGTGGTCAAACTAGTGCTGGGAGACCCTTCCCCAATCCGCGTACAATATTCAGAAACCCCGGGGACCCTACTACAGTGTATGGGGTCCGGATAACGGCTTTGTAAGTGAATAGAGTTTCCTTTTATGGGTACCAAAGTAGACTTGTGTTTAGTTAAGTGTACACTGATGTGCAAGTCCCAGAACACCGGGCTGACCACAGGGGTGCGAAGTGACCTCATGGCCGGATGAGCTGATGGCGACAATTGTATCCAGTGAACTCCTGGCTGATACATTGTAACAAACCTAGAACAGAGGAGAGGCCGCTGATGATGATATGTCTAGCTCACAGGATTGTTCAGACTGATACATTGTAACAAACTATCAGGACAGGAGAGAGGTTTGTGCTGCATGTTCTTAGCTCACAGACGATTGTCCAGGCTGATACATTGTAACAGACACGATGCACATCTGATCCTGACCCGTCCTCCATCTTGATGGTCGTCTTTATACAGGTTCCATGCAGGAGCTTCCGTTGCATTCTGGCGTCTGTGACATGCGGCGCCTCCTCTGATATTGCGCTATCGCTCTCACTAGATTCTTCTGTCGTCAGTAACTTGTGAACTAAGTGACAGATTTGGCTTCTTGCATTATATATGGCGGCTCCCGCCTGGAACAGAAGCCCCAGGAAGCCCCAGTGTGGTCCCAGCGAGCTGCCGTCTCCCAGTAACAGGCCTCGTGCCCGCCGCAGACGCTCTCATCTCCTGTCGGATGAAGGATGAAAGCTGAGACGTTACGGTAAGGAGCTCGGGCGCAGAACTTACAGCGACAGCGTTTGAAGACTGAGCCGTGAGATGATGAAAGAGACGTCTAATCAGTCCTAAAAAGCCTTAACGGATCCTAATAAATAAGTCACGGTGACCAGCGCGAGGACATGGGGGGGGGGGGAGGGGACAGATCCAACTTTACTGCAATTAGGCTTCATGGTAATGATGGGCTCAGGGTGAAATACATGCAAAATAATTGGGATGGAAGAAGCGGCGGCTTCAGGAGGTTCTGCTGGGACTTCTAGTGCTGCAGACTGAAATCAGGAAGGATAGCAAAGGGTTACCAGGAAATCATATCATTGGATCTATAGGACTTATTAAAGGGGTTCCCCGGGGTCACATGACCAGAACCAACACCCGGCTGAGCCGCGCCACTTTCTCCCTCCTCTCCCATCTATGTTATGGGGCTTCATGTAAATGACATTGTACATGAACAACTTACGGCGCACGACCAAAGCTCGCCACGTGTCCCGGCGACTCCTTCACTTGTGTTAATCACTGCCGACAATGTCGCAAAAAAGTTGAGCTTTGGTAATTTTTTTGCAACTCGGGGTTGCAGTGCAACATGAGTGATGGAGTTGTACGGAAACCTGGCGATTCTTAGTCATATGACGGAAGTCGCAGCCGGTCGCCTTGTGGCCATAGCCGAAATCTGTTAGAAAGTCAAAGAACCAAAGACCCCCGACTGATACATTGTAACAAAGTATCTGGACAGGAGACTTTGTGCAACAGATGTCTTCACCCCTAAGAGCATTGTCTATCAGGATTCATTGAAGCAGACCCTCAGCTCTGGAAAGTATTAGGTTACAATGAGTTGGATGTAGATGAGAAAGTTCCATTCACTGCCGGCAAACAGAGATCTTAAAACCGAAGAAGAAAACGAAGAAGAATTGCTACAGAAAGTCTATGGAAAGTTCCTGCACCTTTTATGACCTGGGTCTCGTTACAATGTGTCAGTCCATCTGACGCCATCGCTACATTGTCTCGCTGCCGGATTTACTTAAGTGGTCATTGAGTTAGGACAGTGACCGACCCCCCACCTGGCCATATCAGAGCGTTGTTCAGCCTGGACAGAGAAGGGTTAACAGCGCCGATCCGGGCCCGGATTTACGGTCACCACGGGAAAATCTGAGCGTTTAATCTCTCCGCAGTTTTCTGCTCTCCAAATTCTGTCACTTCTGATTTCTTGAAGACGCGGCAGAGTAACGGCCTGGTGCGTAGCCGGGTGCGCCTGTTTAATGGCGGCTATATTCAGATTGTTATCACGTTCGTCATGTGTAAGTGGCTTCCTCGGGGCGAGCGCCATTAACGCCGCCCTTTATTTTACTCGCTTGTCTGCCGTTATTTATTTTGCGCACTTTCCTGGTCTTTCGGAGAACACGACTAATGCAGATTCTTAATGTGTTATTTACACACAAAATAACCTATTTACAACCGTGAGGACGGCGCAGGGCGCGCTGCGCTCACCGCCACGCGCTCTATCTCCCTGAATAATCTGGGTCGCTAATAGAACCATTTATCATGGGAGCGGCAATTTATTTCACTCCTGAGGTGTCGGCGTCGCTGATCAATGGGGTGCGCTGCACAAGTTACTAACTTGAATCCCGGAACTTCTGGGGCTCATTAGAGGTCGGTAACGGACTGGACAAACCACCGTATGCAAATGATTTACGCAAAAGTCAGGTATAGTCACCTCTCATGGCATCTATATACTGCTAGTCACATCTTCTTCTAGGAAAGCTGGATGACAACCATTATATTTAACATTACAGTGTTTATCACCCAGCTTTCCTAGTGCCCCAAATAGCAGATCCGCCTATTAGGGTTGTAGTATTGGAGAAGATGATCTATCTGCACCATTAGTTCTACAGGATTCTAGGAAAGCTGGGTAACTGCTCTACCACCATGTGAGCTCCAGTGGCAGCCGGATCGGTCTCACTACAATGTTACATTATTGGATTTTTCTACCTGTAAATTGATACATTTGGCATTTTAGACTCTAGCAAAGCTGGGTAAGAACTATCCTGAGAATGGTCAGATTTGGTTTTCAGGACTCTAGGAAAGCTGGGTGACAGAACTGATATAAGATAGATATTAGGACTGGATGTTCGGGGTGAGGCAATAGTTATTGGAGTTTATGTTTTACCATAACCCGAGTATTGGTCGTTCCATGGAGGCGACTCTGCACCTGGAGATGAAATCCACACGGAAGATCTGCGGCATTAACGCAATGTATGAACTTACCCTAATGAGGAAATGGGAATAAAAGAAATCTGAGAAATATTCAGTTATTTTTCTGTCACTACAGATAACTCGCCGGACTCTTCTCCATCTCCCGGAGTCCCCATAGGCCACCATGTTGTGGTTCAGTAGCCGCGAGCGCCCGGTCATTAGCCGCAGAAGTCAATGATCCTTTAATCTCCTTGTGGATAAAATGGCTTTTTCATTGCTCACATCTCGGGGGCTTTGGCAGATCTAGAAATCTCTGCAGCTTTTCATGGAGAATTATCCTGTTAATCCACTTCCTTAAGAGGTGGCGACTGGAGGCGAGAGTCTGACTGCGACGGGTGTTACTGTACCGGGAACTAGCGCCAAAATCCTCGAAGAATAGGGAGGAGAAAACAAGCTTAATAGTGAGAAAGACGTGTGCAGGGGCGAGGCCAAAAGATATCACTTACCATAGTCAGACGCTTATCACTAATCATAGTCAGACGCTTATCACACATTTATCACTTATCAGAACCAGGTTCTTATCACTTGCCATGGTTAGATTTCTATCAGACACTTATCACAGTCAGGCATTGATCACGATCAGATTCTTATCACGTATCACCTATTATGACTCATTATTACTCCACATATAATGGCGGTTACATTGTAGCAGTAATAGGATCAGTCATGAGCAACTTCATTTCAATTTCTTGAGCGTTCTTTCCTGATTTTTGCTTGCTGTCATTGAATCTAGACATTATCCTACTATTCAGGCCTTCACACAGAGTTTACGCTATAGCTAACTGCTATAACACACAATCCCATAGACTTCAATGTGTGCTGGTTTTACGCACACTACACATTGAAATCAATGGGTTTAAAAGCCTCTCATTCATTTCAATGTGTAGCGCACGTAAAACCGGTACACATTGAAATCAATGGGATTGTGTGTTATAGCAGTCACTTTGACGCGTGTTTCCGCGGAGCGTAAACTCTGTGTGAAGACTCCCTTACAATCCCTGAGCCATGAGAATCCCATTTACTTGTTCCCCCATTTATTGCTGTCTCTTTATATCCCTCCGCCCTAGGCCCCTGCCTCATGTGTGTCCTGCAGTCCAGGGGTCAGTAAATCTGGGTATCGCCCCCATGTGTATCGCTACGTCCTGGGATCTCTCCGCACACCAGACTCTTACTCCACATTATTACTCTAGAAATTCAGTGAATTTATTTGCAGCTTCTGCAAGGCCAGCAATGTTCTCTCTCAAAACCCAGGAGAACCTCAACAAACCAGATCCTGAAGGAGGCAACAACCTCAAAGTAATAGGTTACATGAACCGCAGGTCTGAGCTGCGTCCAGAAAGTCTGAGAGCAGGGAGCGGAAATATACGCCGAGTGACCACCAGCCTGAGCGGGAACCTCCGGACCTCCAGCTCTGTGGGGGGAGGGGGCTCAGGACCTTCTGTGTTCAGTGGTCTCTCACTCGTGGGTCCTGTACCTGTGACCCAACTACAACCTCTAGCGTGTGCCTGATAGGAGTTGTCCTTACAATGTACCTAGAGAGCGTAGACAGTCTGGAGACCACCGGTGTAAGGACATGGAGGGTCTCCGGTGTAAGGACGTGGAGGGTCTCAGGTGTAAGGAGGTGGAGGGTCCCTGGTGTAAGGACACGGAAGGTCTCAGGTGTCAGGACACGGAGGGTCTCTGGTGTAAGGACGTGGAGGGTCTCTGGTGTAAGGAGGTGGAGGGTCTCTGGTGTAAGGAGGTGGAGGGTCTCCGGTGTAAGGACACGGAAAGTCTCAGGTGTCAGGACACGGAGGGTCTCTGGTGTAAGGAGGTGGAGGGTCTCTGGTGTAAGGAGGTGGAGGGTCTCTGGTGTAAGGTGGTGGAGGGTCTCTGGTGTAAGGAGGTGGAGGGTCCCTGGTGTAAGGACACGGAAGGTCTCAGGTGTCAGGACACGGAGGGTCTCTGGTGTAAGGACGTGGAGGGTCTCAGGTGTAAGGAGGTGGAGGGTCTCTGGTGTAAGGAGGTGGAGGGTCTCTGGTGTAAGGACGTGGAGGGTCCCCGGTGTAAGGACGTGGAGGGTCCCCGGTGTAAGGACGTGGAGGGTCCCCGGTGTAAGGACGTGGAGGGTCCCCGGTGTAAGGAGGTGGAGGGTCTCTGGTGTAAGGAGGTGGAGGGTCTCTGGTGTAAGGTGGTGGAGGGTCCCTGGTGTAAGGACGTGGAGGGTCTCTGGTGTAAGGAGGTGGAGGGTCTCCGGTGTAAGGACACGGAAGGTCTCAGGTGTCAGGACACGGAGGGTCTCTGGTGTAAGGAGGTGGAGGGTCTCTGGTGTAAGGAGGTGGAGGGTCTCTGGTGTAAGGTGGTGGAGGGTCCCTGGTGTAAGGACGTGGAGGGTCTCTGGTGTAAGGACACGGAGGGTCTCTGGTGTAAGGAGGTGGAGGGTCCCTGGTGTAAGGAGGTGGAGGGTCCCTGGTGTAAGGAGGTGGAGGGTCCCTGGTGTAAGGACGTGGAGGGTCCCTGGTGTAAGGACGTGGAGGGTCTCAGGTGTAAGGAGGTGGAGGGTCTCTGGTGTAAGGACGTGGAGGGTCTCTGGTGTAAGGAGGTGGAGGGTCCCTGGTGTAAGGAGGTGGAGGGTCTCTGGTGTAAGGACACGGAAGGTCTCAGGTGTCAGGACACGGAGGGTCTCTGGTGTAAGGAGGTGGAGGGTCTCTGGTGTAAGGACGTGGAGGGTCTCTGGTGTAAGGACGTGGAGGGTCCCTGGTGTAAGGACGTGGAGGGTCTCAGGTGTAAGGAGGTGGAGGGTCTCTGGTGTAAGGACACGGAGGGTCCCTGGTGTAAGGACACGGAAGGTCTCAGGTGTCAGGACACGGAGGGTCTCTGGTGTAAGGACGTGGAGGGTCCCCGGTGTAAGGACGTGGAGGGTCTCAGGTGTAAGGAGGTGGAGGGTCTCTGGTGTAAGGAGGTGGAGGGTCTCTGGTGTAAGGACGTGGAGGGTCCCCGGTGTAAGGACGTGGAGGGTCCCCGGTGTAAGGAGGTGGAGGGTCCCCGGTGTAAGGAGGTGGAGGGTCCCCGGTGTAAGGAGGTGGAGGGTCTCTGGTGTAAGGTGGTGGAGGGTCCCTGGTGTAAGGACGTGGAGGGTCTCTGGTGTAAGGAGGTGGAGGGTCTCCGGTGTAAGGACACGGAAGGTCTCAGGTGTCAGGACACGGAGGGTCTCTGGTGTAAGGAGGTGGAGGGTCTCTGGTGTAAGGAGGTGGAGGGTCTCTGGTGTAAGGTGGTGGAGGGTCCCTGGTGTAAGGACGTGGAGGGTCTCTGGTGTAAGGACACGGAAGGTCTCAGGTGTCAGGACACGGAGGGTCTCTGGTGTAAGGAGGTGGAGGGTCCCTGGTGTAAGGAGGTGGAGGGTCCCTGGTGTAAGGAGGTGGAGGGTCCCTGGTGTAAGGACGTGGAGGGTCCCTGGTGTAAGGACGTGGAGGGTCTCAGGTGTAAGGAGGTGGAGGGTCTCTGGTGTAAGGAGGTGGAGGGTCTCTGGTGTAAGGACACGGAAGGTCTCAGGTGTCAGGACACGGAGGGTCTCTGGTGTAAGGACGTGGAGGGTCCCTGGTGTAAGGAGGTGGAGGGTCTCCGGTGTAAGGACGTGGAGGGTCTCTGGTGTAAGGAGGTGGAGGGTCTCCGGTGTAAGGACGTGGAGGGTCCCTGGTGTAAGGAGGTGGAGGGTCCCTGGTGTAAGGAGGTGGAGGGTCCCTGGTGTAAAGACGTGGAGGGTCTCAGGTGTAAGGAGGTGGAGGGTCTCTGGTGTAAGGACACGGAGGGTCCCTGGTGTAAGGAGGTGGAGGGTCCCTGGTGTAAGGACACGGAGGGTCCCTGGTGTAAGGAGGTGGAGGGTCCCTGGTGTAAGGAGGTGGAGGGTCTCTGGTGTAAGGAGGTGGAGGGTCTCTGGTGTAAGGAGGTGGAGGGTCTCTGGTGTAAGGACACGGAGGGTCCCTGGTGTAAGGAGGTGGAGGGTCCCTGGTGTAAGGAGGTGGAGGGTCTCTGGTGTA
The DNA here is from genome assembly GCF_031893055.1 of Leptodactylus fuscus. NCBI lineage: Eukaryota > Metazoa > Chordata > Amphibia > Anura > Leptodactylidae > Leptodactylus > Leptodactylus fuscus. Next base: position 94,841,655 of record NC_134272.1, read on the forward strand.
AGGAGGTGGAGGGTCTCTGGTGTAAGGACACGGAGGGTCCCTGGTGTAAGGAGGTGGAGGGTCTCTGGTGTAAGGACACGGAGGGTCCCTGGTGTAAGGAGGTGGAGGGTCTCTGGTGTAAGGACACGGAAGGTCTCAGGTGTCAGGACACGGAGGGTCCCTGGTGTAAGGAGGTGGAGGGTCTCTGGTGTAAGGACGTGGAGGGTCTCTGGTGTAAGGAGGTGGAGGGTCCCTGGTGTAAGGAGGTGGAGGGTCCCTGGTGTAAGGAGGTGGAGGGTCTCTGGTGTAAGGACGTGGAGGGTCCCTGGTGTAAGGAGGTGGAGGGTTCCTGGTGTAAGGAGGTGGAGGGTCTCTGGTGTAAGGAGGTAGAGGGTCTCTGGTGTAAGGACACGGAGGGTCCCTGGTGTAAGGAGGTGGAGGGTCCCTGGTGTAAGGAGGTGGAGGGTCTCTGGTGTAAGGACACGGAGGGTCCCTGGTGTAAGGAGGTGGAGGGTCCCTGGTGTAAGGAGGTGGAGGGTCTCTGGTGTAAGGACACGGAGGGTCCCTGGTGTAAGGAGGTGGAGGGTCCCTGGTGTAAGGACGTGGAGGGTCCCTGGTGTAAGGACGTGGAGGGTCTCAGAGTTTCTTACCTGGGTTGGGTTTGACTTTTGCTATTTGAAGTCCCAGCAGCCGCTTATCTCCATCACTACTGAAGTCCCAGCAGCCGCTTATCTCCATCACTACTGAAGTCCCAGCAGCCGCTGATCCCCCATATTGTAATATAAGACGCCTTGGGCTGAGCTGGATGTACATTTGGCTTTGCTGATTTTTCCAGTAAGACGCTGGACGCTGTGGCAGATCTTGCTGGACTCTGTGATGTCCTCTGGGGCCGCTGGATCTGTCATAGAGTTGTGGCTTCCATTAATAACAAAACCACAGCGCTGATGTGAGAAGATGGGAGTGGGCCGGGGGTCGTCCATACTCGCGCCCTCCACCAGTCCTATACACAGATCATAGAAGAGCGGCCTCAGGGGGGATGATTGACCCCAAACACCAAAAAAGGGGACTAACACCCAAAATATTATAAAAATACAAAAGTTATTATACGAGAAGCAACAACAGAACAAACCAAAACAACACAAAAAACACCTGTATGTATGTATGTATGTGTATATCTCTCTCTCTCTCTCTCTCTCTCTATACATATATATATATATATATATATATATATATATATATATATATATATATATATATATATATGAGTATATAGTCAGCCTGGTCTACATGTAACATGTGACGTGGACGCGACAACACGGGAAAAGAAACACACATGGGACCTGTTATAGCAAAGGCAGAAAATACTAAATATTCATTCTATAGAAATGTAAATATTCAGGTGAGAAAATACTTGGAAATATTCCCAAATGAAATCTATCATCTGAAAGGAACAGAAGATAATAATAATATAATAATAATAATAATAATAATAATAATGATAATAATAATAATTAATCACAATAGAATACTACTACTAATAATAAATAATAATAGAACAATAATATAATAACAATAATAATACATAATAATAATACTACATATCACACCAAATCCTACCCCAATATTCAGTGAATGGGCAGATCCGTAGCCCCGTACCCGCAGACCCTCCAGAGAAGTCACAGCCACCCCCTCACTCGCTTTTCGCCATCACTGGCTGTGATATTTCTGATTTGTTATTATTCATGTATACATTTAGCATATATATAATATTTGGGGGCTTTGGCCCCTGTTTTGGTGTTTGAGGTATAACGCTGTGTATTTGCCATGTTACAGATACAGCATCCAGGTACTTGTAGGATATTGGGATTATTACGTCTCACTTGTCATGGTCACATTCTCATCATCTATCACAATCAGGCACATTCACTTATCATATATAGAGACTGCAGTAATAATAATAATAATGAGATTCTTATCAGTGATCACAGTCAGACACTTCTCATGGTCGGACTATTTTCACTTCTGATCAGACACGTCACATATCACAGTTACATTATTGTCCCTTATCGCAGTCAGACACTTCTCATGTATCAGGATTAGATACTTTCACAATTAGATTCTAATCACTTATCACAATCAGACATCTATTACTTACAGTCCTATGAAAAAGTTTGGGCACCCCTATTAATCTTAATCATTTTTAGTTCTAAATATTTTGGTGTTTGCAGCAGCCATTTCAGTTTGATATATCTAATAACTGATGGACACAGTAATATTTCAGGATTGAAATGAGGTTTATTGTACTAACAGAAAATGCGCAATATGCATTAAACCAAAATTTGACCGGTGTAAAAGTATGGGCACCCTTATCATTTTATTGATTTGAATACTCCTAACTACTTTTTACTGACTTACTGAAGCACAAAATTGGTTTTGTAACCTCAGTGAGCTTTGAACTTCATAGCCAGATCTATCCAATCATGAGAAAAGATATTTAAGGTGGCCAATTGCAAGTTGTTCTACTATTTGAATCTCCTCTGAAGAGCGGCATCATGGGCTACTCAAAACAACTCTCAAATGATCTGAAAACAAAGATTGTTCAACATAGTTGTTCAGGGGAAGGATACAAAAAGTTGTCTCAGAGATTTAACCTGTCAGTTTCCACTGTGAGGAACATAGTAAGGAAATGGAAGACCACAGGGACAGTTCTTGTTAAGCCCAGAAGTGGCAGGCCAAGAAAAATATCAGAAAGGCAGAGAAGAAGAATGGTGAGAAGAGTCAAGGACAATCCACAGACCACCTCCAAAGAGCTGCAGCATCATCTTGCTGCAGATGTTGTCACTGTGCATCGGTAACAATACAGCGCACTTTGCACAAATAGAAGCTGTATGGGAGAGTGATGAGAAAGAAGCCGTTTCTGCACGTACGCCACAAATAGAGTTGCCTGAGGTATGAAAAAGCACATTTGGACAAGGCAGCTTCATTTTGGAAACAAAAATTGAGTTGTTTGGTTATAAAAAAAGGCGTTATGCATGGCGTCCAAAAAGAAACAGCATTCCAAGAAAAACACTTGCTACCCACTGTAAAATTTGGTGGAGGTTCCATCATGCTTTGGGGCTGTGTGACCAATGCCGGCATCGGGAATCTTGTTAAAGTTGAGGGTCGCATGGATTCCACTCAGTATCAGCAGATTCTTGAGAATAATGTTCAAGAATCAGTGACGAAGTTGAAGTTACGCCGGGGATGGATATTTCAGCAAGACAATGATCCAAAACACCGCTCCAAATCCTCAGGCATTCATGCAGAGGAACAATTACAATGTTCTGGAATGGCCATCCCAGTCCCCAGACCTGAATATCATTGAACATCTGTGGGATGATTTGAAGCGGGCTGTCCATGCTCGGCGACCATCTAACTTAACTGAACTTGAATTGTTTGTCCAAAATACCTTTATCCAGGATCCAGGAACTGATTAAAAGCTACAGGAAGCGACTAGAGGCTGTTATCTTTGCAAAAGGAGGATCTACTAAATATTAATGTCACTTTTCTGTTGAGGTGCCCATACTTTTGCACCGGTCAAATTTTGGTTTAATGCATATTGCGCATTTTCTGTTAGTACAATAAACCTCATTTCAATCCTGAAATATTACTGTGTCCATCAGTTATTAGATATATCAAACTGAAATGGCTGCTGCAAACACCAAAATATTTAGAACTAAAAATGATTAAGATTAATAGGGGTGCCCAAACTTTTTCATAGGACTGTATATCATGATTGTAGACTTATCACTTATCAGGGTCAGACACTTGTCACTATCACATCCTTGGTCAGATTCTTGTCACTTCTCTTCAGACCATTGTCACTTATTCTGTATTATGATTATATACTTGTCACTTATGTATCAGACACTTGTCATGATCAGATTCTTATCACTTATCACAATCAGACACTTCTCATGTATTCGGTATATGATACTCGGAGATTAGATTGTCAGCTTTGCAGGTGAGAGTCAGACAGTACGCAACGTGTCCATGTAATGAATGAGTGTATTTGGTGGTGCCAGAGGCCGGGAAGGATTTGTGATGCCGGGACGTTTTCCTCCAGATCTTCTTCTTGTATAGAATCCATCGGGGACGCGTTTTCTGCTCGTCCAGTTGTCAGACGCTCTGATGGTCTCGTTGCTCCCCGGTACCCCGGGCTGCGCTGTGATATGAAGATTTAATGGTACATTCTGCGGACAATCACCAAGAAGAGAATGTCATCCAGATCTGCTGACCTGCACTAAACCCCAGATATACGGCGCTCCGGAGGACCATGAGCAGGGACGGGGATCAATCATCACTGCAAAAGTAGGGCACGAGGAAAGAGCCGTCAGGGAAGGCAGCGAACCCCATGTATGATATAATATAACAAGCCTTTAGTATGGCTCCCATAGGGGACGGGTCTGTCACCCAGCTTTCCTGGTGTCCTGAATGGCAAATGCAGCTGTACATCCCCTGCTGCCATATTATTACAGACAAGGGCCCTCTGGAGAACTGTAAGGAAAACGCGACATCTTACACTTAATGATGCGTCTTCTTATGTCCTATAGAACTCCATGGTGGCGAGTGATTGTGGGGTTGGACTGGCGTTATATGGTTGGAGGGTTTTGGGGGGATGTTATATATCTGTCAGGTTTTGGGGTGTTATACCTGTTGTATTTTGGGGTGTTACGTATCTGTAGTAGTTTGAGGATATTATATGGTTGTAGGATTTTAGGTGTGTGTTATATATCTGTAGGATTTCGGGGGGGGGGGGGGGGGGTTATATATATGTAAGACCGTGTTGGGGGGGCGCAGCGTCTCTCTTTTCCTTCTGTCCTGCAGGAATCTGGTAATTGTTTGCAGATCCGGGCTCCCAGCGGCAGCACATGGCACGTGGTGACCCCCCGAACTTCCTAAGTTTAGTTCTTGCAGAAATAGCCACTTGTGGGTGACACGTGTCTTCAGGGAAACCATGTGCGCTGTTAACCCCAGGGCTGCTGGATTGGCAGAGCTTCATTACATAAGACAGTGAGGGCAGTATGTAATGGGTTAATGACAGCCCACAACCATATACACAATATTACATTCGTTATTATATTACACTGTGATATACACTATTACACACACTATTATATTACACTGGTTTATAGATACACTATTATGTATGAATGTAAAGTACTGTGCAATGTCTTGACACTATATAGATTATTATTATACACACAGACACAGTATATACTTGTAATAACCTGCTGCTATTACTTTACACACATACAGTCACATAGACACGTAATATTAGATTCATACACAGTGATATTCATATACTGTTATATACTGTGCACCTCTGTTATTCTACTGGTACATTGTTACATACACAGACTGATACATTTAGTATTACAGTCAGACATTGTTATATACTGTTACATAATATACTATTACACACTGATACATTCAGCGTTCTATGTATACAGTATTATATCAATATACTAATCAATTCAGGAATTATTTGCTTTGTTATATTCGTACAATATTATATCCATAGCCTATAATATATACATACATAACATTCATACCCTATATCTACATACAGTTTTATATTCATACCCTATATATACATATACACACACGTATTCATATCTTGTCCTATCAATATAATAATAATAATGTAGGGATTACATACATAATACATGATACATATATCCTTGTCACATTCATATACATATATACCATATATATACATAGTATCAGGTCAGTTCCATAGTAATAATTTTTGCTGACTATTGAAGGTTGTGGCCACATTTGCCCCTTGTCGGCCTTTTCACATCCTTCTTTCCCACAGAAGTGATTGTGTCAGGACGAGGCCTCATGGAGGAGACAGAAGAGACCTCCGAAACGCAGGAGATGTATATACTGTATATAATATAGGAGAGAAGCTTCTATATATCTCCAGCTATTATAGAGGACACAGGGCACGGGGTAAGACCAGAAGCAATCCTCCATTAGCTGTAATTGTGTCTCTGCTGTACAAACACCCAAATGTGGGAAATTCTTTTCCTCTCTCCTCCATGGGACCCCCCATATCACAGCGCTGCATCTACATGACTCACAGGTGATCATACAGATAATCCCACAATGGATGGATTAGGATTATGGCACTTCTCTGGGAATTGCTATTTCCTACGATTCCTCAGTCTGTGTCAGTATATACTGCTCCTGTGTGATGTGTGCAGGACTCCCTCTATGTCCCTATGTGGTTAGTGTGTTTCCTCCTCGGCCCCTTGATGTGTTGCGCTCTTTCTCCCCCTGTTAAGCGCTATCAGTGACAGATGGAAGCCCCGGTGTAAGTCATGGGCCGGATAATACCGCAGGTATTCAGCACCTCGTGCATTAGGCCGCCGGGTCCTGCCAGGAGAAGCATTTGGCGGCTGCAGGAGATAACTTGTCGGGAAGGGAAATGTCATTTCAGCTTTGGGTTTTTGATGCAAGCACATACTTTTCACATTTCCTAAAGGAGAGAGATTACTTGGTTTTGGCTTCGCATCTGAAACCGCTCTCAGCCCACACACAAGTTTCCACGTAAGCAGACGGCGTCCTCCTCCTCGTAAGCCGAGATGGTCAGGGAATCCATTAGGAGATCAGACACTTCTAAAACCAGGAGGAAATGAGGCTGCGGAGTCTGAGTGATGGAAGGAGGGAAGTGATCCGGGCAAGGGGTGCAAATATACCAGCGAACAAATCCGTGTGTCATACAGAGCCCTGCACCGAGCATAACGTATATATCAGAGGGGCAGAAAGACTATTAGGATGAGGCCCAACATGGTGGAAGTGCAGCAGAAAGTGAGTGAGACTCCGACTAATCCCATCCACAGAGTGTGCGAAAACTGCAACATGGCAATCTTATCTGCAGAAAGACTCGAGAAATACAGCAAAACACATCACACTCCACAACATGGGGCCTTAAAGGGGATGTCCACCGATGGACACAGTGACTGCACCAGCAGAATAGTGAGCGCAGCTCTGGGGTATAATACAGGATAAGTAATGTAATGTATGTACACAGTGACTGCACCAGCAGAATAGTGAGCGCAGCTCTGGAGTATAATACAGGATAAGTAATGTAATGTATGTACACAGTGACTGTACCAGCAGAATAGTGAGCGCAGCTCTGGAGTATAATATAGGATAAGTAATGTAATGTATGTACACAGTGACTGCACCAGCAGAATAGTGAGCGCAGCTCTGGGGTATAATACAGGATAAGTAATGTAATGTATGTACACAGTGACTGCACCAGCAGAATAGTGAGCGCAGCTCTGGAGTATAATACAGGATAAGTAATGTAATGTATGTACACAGTGACTGCACCAGCAGAATAGTGAGTGCAGCTCTGGAATATAATACAGGATAAGTAATGTAATGTATGTACACAGTGACTGCACCAGCAGAATAGTGAGCGCTGCTCTGGAGTATAATACAGGATAAGTAATGTAATGTATGTACACAGTGACTGCACCAGCAGAATAGTGAGTGCAGCTCTGGAATATAATACAGGATAAGTAATGTAATGTATGTACACAGTGACTGCACCAGCAGAATAGTGAGCGCTGCTCTGGGGTATAATACAGGATAAGTAATGTAATGTATGTACACAGTGACTGCACCAGCAGAATAGTGAGCGCAGCTCTGGGGTATAATACAGGATAAGTAATGTAATGTATGTACACAGTGACTGTACCAGCAGAATAGTGAGCGCAGCTCTGGAGTATAATACAGGATAAGTAATGTAATGTATGTACACAGTGACTGCACCAGCAGAATAGTGAGCGCAGCTCTGGAGTATAATACAGGATAAGTAATGTAATGTATGTACACAGTGACTGCACCAGCAGAATAGTGAGCGCAGCTCTGGGGTATAATACAGGATAAGTAATGTAATGTATGTACACAGTGACTGTACCAGCAGAATAGTGAGCGCAGCTCTGCAGTATAATACAGGATAAGTAATGTAATGTATGTACACGGTGACTGCACCAGCAGAATAGTGAGCGCAGCTCTGCAGTATAATACAGGATAAGTAATGTAATGTATGTACACAGTGACTGCACCAGCAGAATAGTGAGCGCAGCTCTGGAGTATAATACAGGATAAGTAATGTAATGTATGTACACAGTGACTGCACCAGCAGAATAGTGAGCGCAGCTCTGGGGTATAATACAGGATAAGTAATGTAATGTATGTACACAGTGACTGCACCAGCAGAATAGTGAGCGCAGCTCTGGAGTATAATACAGGATAAGTAATGTAATGTATGTACACAGTGACTGCACCAGCAGAATAGTGAGCGCAGCTCTGGAGTATAATACAGGATAAGTAATGTAATGTATGTTCACAGTGACTGCACCAGCAGAATAGTGAGCGCAGCTCTGGAGTATAATACAGGATGTAACTCAGTACAGGATAAGTGTGACTTGTGAGCTTGTACAGCTTGATCATAATATGTACCAAGACGAGTGTATAGTCCAATTGTATAGGGGTTGTTTTCTATAGGGTTAGGTGCATACTATAGATACCATTGTTGTGTTCTGTCGTGACCTGTGCCCAGTGCTGCCCCCTGTGATGTGATGGCACATGACTGATACCCTGCAGTGCCCTGTATGGAGATGTGTGTGATCTGCAGTAAGATCCTGGCATTACCTGGTTTTTCAGAGGTTTTCGCACTTTTAATCCCGGCAGCTCCTGGTATTAGCAGACAGGTAGAGCAGACGCCAGAGAGTCTCGTGGCAAAGGGCGAGGCCAGGAAGAGCACATTACCTGCAGCTACAAACAGCTCACCCGGTAATGAGCCGTCACTCAGCGTAATGTGAACTGTGGGAAGAATCAAGACCCAAACCAGAGCTGTGGAAGGATTTACCGACCACATCTTACCTGATCTATCTAGTAATCCGTTAATTATAGTATATGATATCCTACCTGATACATTGTATCTCTAATAATAAACCAATAATAATATATAATATCTCACCTGATACATTGTATCTCTAATAATAAACCAATAATAACAATAATATATAATACCTCACCTGATACATTGTATCTCTAATAATAAACCAATAATAATATATAATATCTCACCTGATACATTGTATCTCTAATAATAAATCAATAATAATATATAATATCTCACCTGATACATTGTATCTCTAATAATAAACCAATAATAATATATAATATCTCACCTGATACATTGTATCTCTAGGAATCAGATGATAATATATATTATACATATATTGTATCTCGAGTAATAAACCAATAATAATAATATATGATTTCTGACCTGATACATTGTATTTCCAGGCATTGACCAATAAATCTAGTCACTATAGTACCGTGGCTCCACCTCCTTATCAGTGCTCCTCCCACTGGCAGAGGCTCCTCCTATCGCTCCCGATTATATTTCCGTTACCTGTGATCTTGATATAACTGACACTAGAGACATGGCAGCGATGATGGAGTCGCCGGGCGCAGCTCCGCCCTAAGGTTAAGGCCACACGTTGCAGAATAAATTGCTGCGTTTTCTCGGCCCAGCGAAGCGAATGAGGTTTCATTAATCTTATTTACACTTTGCGGAAAAAAGTGCAAAGAAAAAGCCGCGTTGCGACAATGTTTGTGTTTTTGCTAATGGGACGCAGTCACTGGTATCTACGTTTCGCTACGCGGGGCCTTAGCTAGTACAGGGGTAAAACATGACTTAATTGGTTCCTGAAATCCCCGGGTCTGCAGTTTGTTTTGTGTTTGTGCTGAGCGCAGACTGATCCAATTTCCCCCCAACCCCCCCTCCCCCCCCAACCCCGAAACGTCCCAGACGCTGAGCAATAGAAGAGCCTCTTGTGGTTCCCTAATTCTTTACAGATCTCAACCATTCGCAGCCGCTCCGCAAACTCTGCACATTATCGCCACCCAGCCAAGGGTCGGAGTTGTTTGTCCACACTGGATCATCGACTTCAGGACAGGACTTATCACACAGCTTTCCAAGTCTCCTGAATGTCAAATCTGTCGTGTTGTGAGTCTATTCCGTTCATCGTTGTGGGAAAGCTGGATGATAACTCCTGTGGCCACTGTTAGTCCTTATTCACACGACTGTGCGATGACTGTTTTTCCCATTCATGTGAATAAAGACTTATAGTTCCTACGGACGTTAATACTCAGCTTTCCCAGTCTCCTGAATAACAGATTATTCTAGCTATACATACTCTCATGTATGTACACAACTAAGCAGAATCATCATTCACAACCCCGGGAAAGCTGGGTCGGGACAGTTGCCTCTTCTAAGATGTTATCACCCACCTTTCCATTAAATGGTAAAACTGCACATCTTATATCCTCTGCTCAGAAACCTCCCTATAAGTGTGCAGATGTGCCGTGCAGGACTCTGGGAAAGCTGGGTTTCATCTTATAAGCTGATGGTCTACTCTCCGTGCGGAGTCATTAGTTATACCGGCTGCCATGTATTATTGACCAGATGGGAGATGAGCGGGATCGGGCAGGTAATCGCCAGGATTACGGCTCTTCTGCATTTTCCCTCCGCCACGATAGGTGTGTGGGGGCATCTGCAGGGGGCAAGAGTCCGGCCTGGGGGGCTTCATAATATATCCCCCACCAGGGATGTGACATGGCGGCTCTGACATAGAGAGATTCACTCGTTCTTTGTGCTTCAGTCTCGCACCAATTGTAAGGTCTTTGCTTGCTGTCAGTGACTAGAAACATCCAGAGCCTGGAACCCTTATAGGTCTGTCCCTGGTCACACGGCTCAGAGTGTTATTACAATGTATCGGTGCAGATGATGTCACATGAGCTTGTTACAATGTATCGGTGCAGATGATATCGCATGAGCTTGTTACAATGTATCGGTGCAGATGATATCACATGAACTTGTTACAATGTATCGGTGCAGATAATATCACATGAGCTTGTTACAATGTATCGGTGCAGATGATATCACTTGAGCTTGTTACAATGTATCGGTGCAGATGATATCACTTGAGCTTGTTACAATGTATCGGTGCAGATTATATCACTTGAGCTTGTTACAATGTATCAGTGCAGTTGACACCCCATGAGCTTGTTACAATGTATCGGTGCAGATGATATCACATGAGCTTGTTACAATGTATCAGTGTAGGTCACACTTTCCGGGCTTGTTACAATGTATCAGTGTAGGTCACACTTTCCGGGCTTGTTACAATGTATCAGTGTAGGTCACACTTTCTGGGCTTGTTACAATGAGCTGTATCTGCATTTAGCTGTGGGGGCCCCTGAAGCCCCCCAGTATTTTGCACCTTGCAGTGCTGGGCCTGTCCATCATAGTCACGGGGGCTCTCGCAGTGATTCCTGTTGGGGGGGCGGCCGCAGTCTCTGGGGTAGCCTCTGCTGTATGTACAATGGCAGCCATTTGTCTCTTTTCATATATGTCATTATAAGAACTAATGAGCGTCCCCTGGAATCTCTGCGTTACTGGAAATGAGACGCCGAGGGCCGAGCCCATTACTCAAGATTCACTGCTAGACAAGACAATGGTGGAGACCCCCAGTAAGGTCCCCCCGCAGCTTCCATCACACTGGTGACACTTTGGGAGAGATGGATGGAGTCTACCAGGCGGGTTACTGTTGGGTTATGCTGGATTTCAATATTTTCAAGCCCCTGCGCTGGAGACCCCATTACTGTGCCAATGACACCTGTCACCTAACTTTCCCCAAATCCTGAATTCCATGTATATCTGCATTCATTTGCAGCATTTCATACAACCCTGCTCCAGGCATAGCCCTTCATGAGCCTGATATAAACGTTATACCGGTATGTGTCAGTATTCACTGCTGTTCTGACATTCTATTCATGAACCAGGAGGTCCAGGATGAACAGAGCTAGAAGTACTGAATCTATTGAATTCTGTTTCCTTCCTTTAAACATTATAGAGCGGTTTCGTTATTATATACAGGGTCATTATATGAGGGTTCTGCCCGTGACATTATGAGAAGCTCCAAATTATACCCCTCCCCCCAGCACAAGAGACAATTGCCCCGGGTCACCAGCCTCTTTCACCCTCCTACCCTGCGCCTGGAATAGCCTCTTATGAGCCTGATACAGACCATGCATCTGTAGGTGTCAGTATTCACCGCTGCTCTGATATTCTGTTCATGAACAGGGAGGCTCAGGATGAGCAGTGGTCAGCAGGGCGACCGCTTCCATTGCCATTTCCTTCCAGAAGATGAAGAGTTAACATCTCCCCCCACCATAACTTCAGCTGTGTCGTAGTAGTTAGCGGTGACCTGAATGCGTGTATTGTGGCGGTTTATTAATGAGCCCTCGCCTGCGCCCCCTCCGTCCGCCTCATGAATGATGTTGTGGTGATTCGGTGAACAGCTCGTGTTTTGGCAGGTGTCGGCCACCGAGTGCAGAAGGACCCGAGAATTCCCTGCTGCGCTTCACCCCCGATAAATTACAGGATTGTTAGAATGCCGCAACGGGATCGGCGGAGGAGCAGCGGTCGCGCTTATTTTAGTCTGAGAACATCGAAATGACATACAATTAAAGTTTTAGGAGCCGTAAACGGACCTTCTATTTGTGATGGCGGCCGCCAAATGTTCCGTCCCAGAGTTCTGTGTGGAATCTTTATATCTTCCAGGATTGTGGAGTCTCCAGTCACTTACAACGTCTTACGTTACGTTCACATCTGCGGTGACAAGAGGAGAATGAAAAACCGTCGACACAATCGGATCCCCAGGGACTCCCCTGACTATAATGGGGTGCGTGGGGTTTGCGGCTCCGGACCTGCGCTGGTCGGACACAGATGTGAGGGTCGCCTTATATCTTATTATATGAGATATATATTATATGGGCGATGGCCGTAGCACTGGACTCCATGGGCGCAATCCCCCACCTGCAGGATACAGGGGCGCCCAATATTCCTTGTACGGGACATGCACAGAAGACTTCGGGCATCCAGTGCAGGATCCTGCATCTTTCTTGCATAGTATGGCGCCACCTGGTGTTCAGAGTATATAGCAGTGTCCACGACCACCACCAGAGCTGAGTGCTGGTGGACACACATGCTCAGTCACTCTCCCCACTGCCAGGTCCCCACCCCCGTATACTACCGGGCAGCCAATAGGAGCAGCGTTCTGCCCTGCTTGTAATGAAGGAGCGGAGAATCTGCACTGGGCAGAGAGTAGGTGACGTTTCTGCACCAGACGCCATGGTAAAATAATTATCTGTCTGCAAGGGAATGTGATGGGGATTATTTTTGCAGCTGCCAGAGGGGGAATGAGATTTACTGGGGACTACCCTTACAGCTGCCAGAGGGGGAAGGAGACTGACCGGTGGTGATGTGGGGCAGGGCCAGTCACAGACATATAAAATAGATGCAAAGAGTTTAGGGTGTTGTAGCCAGAAAGCAGATACGTTGGCCATGTGACCCGGCAGCCCCCAATAGCTCATATTAGTAACATTGCTTAGTCTGCATGCACATGGCAGTATACATGTGCCGGTCAATGGTGTATCAGCACGGACGGCACATGGATGATATCTGTGTCCTGCCCGCGTCTCCGCAAATCCATTGACTTACTCCGGTGACCCTGGACTGCAGAATGGAGCAGTCCTGAGCTTTGCCCCGGGCTCAGAGCCCCGTACATGGCCTGTTATAATATACGGGGGTACATATGGGGCTAGTATTATATAATGGGTCTATGTGGTATGTGTAAAAAATCCCATCAATATTCGGTGTGACCTTTGCCCTTTGCCTTCTCCTCGGTCCTTGCAGACAGTATTTGGCAGATCTGGGCAGGGAGGTTGTTCCTGCCGCCATCTTGGAGGACTAAGCCCAGATCTTCTGTGGATGTTTCTTGCTCCAATCCGTCTGTCTCTTCATGTCATCCCGGACAGACTGGACGATGATCAGGGCTATATCTGTGGGGGCCGGATCATCTCTTCCAGGACTCCGCCTCCAAAGGGCAAAGGTCACACCGAATATTGATGGGATTTACATTTCTCTTTTCTATTAACCCTTTCCCACGCACCTAAAACTTTTGCACAGCGCTGTATATTTTGGGTATAATAACCTCCTGCCCTGGATCTGTGCGTTGCGTTACTCCTCTGTCCCTGTACACACCTGTTGTTTGTGGGGTGCGAGCGGGATGTGCGGATTCGGATCTGCGCGGTCTCGGCAATCTTTGTGGCTCTGTCACTTTCACTGATATAAGCAGTAATTATATTTTGGCTCGGCGTCAGGTTCTCAGGACTGGAGCGAGTATCGTGTAATACCTGATGAATCACATGGAACATGTATGAACAGTGAGCACACGTGACACGAGAGCCGCGGAGAGGCCTCCTGCAGGCAGCGTCTCATTATTATTCATCCTGTACATTACCCAGGGTGCCCTGCGGCCTCTGATGTATTATACATCGGTGCGGTTCTGTATCATCATTATATCACCAGGACGTCTTTTGAAGACTTGGAACGTTGCGCCTGCGTCATAGCGCAGGATGGCGCCTCCGAATCTGTGTCGTCTTGAAGTCTCCCTGATCAGTATGAAGATCCCCCTTCACTAACCCCGCCAGGCTATCAGGACTGGGCAGGATGGCCGCAGAGCATTGATCTCAGACACTAGAGCGGTGCTGCAGTGTAAATCATGGCATCTCTGATATGTATTGTAGATTCGGGTAATCCTACAGGCGGTGGGTGACATGCCAGGACTGTGATATAAGTGTATCCTATATATATAAGAGACGGATCCGGCGGTGACTCTGCCATTTATAAATCCCTGGTCCAGTCCATATTAACTACTGATGGGAAATCCTTAAAGTGTCCGGGGCGGCTCCTCCGAGGGTCTGGGGAAGTCTCATCAGTTTCTCATTAGTTTCTCCCCTGAGTCACATTTCAGGGCTCGCTGACCCCGGCTCGGCCGCCATGTCCACTGATATAATGGAGACATTGTCCTCTACGCCATGGAGGCTCCCAGTATATAAACAATGAGGAGGGGGGGGACTCACAGTTAATAAGCGGGGCCCCTATTTTACCCCCCCTCCACTTTAACTATTTCATGCCTGATGACGGATGACAATTTTGGGCCTTTCACAGGGTGAATAGGAGGGAAATCAGAATAGAAAGCAACCTGAGAGACGTCACGCTCTGAGGCCCCTCCGAGTATGCTGGCAGCCATTGTACAGCGCCCCCTAACTGCCCTGCACCCCATGATTGGGAAGACTATGAGCATAGCCATTGTACAGCGCCCCCTAACTGCCCTGCACCCCATGATTGGGAAGACTAATGGGCATTGCTGTAGGCTGCACCCACCAAATTGAGACATGGCCCCAGAATGATGAAGACCAATGGATAAAGACATTCACCCCCGTAAAGGGCATAGCCATTGAGTTGCACCCACCACCCTGCCTCTCACACCCTCTGGACCAATCTTCTTGGCTGCCCAGACATCGCTCTTGCCCCCTCCCATGAACCCCTCCATAATGTTGTGCGTGCCATGGCCTATAAACTACAACCACCAGAAGTCGGGTCCGCCACTACCCAGATGTCCTGCTCAGTGTCCTACAAGTGTCCTGCACCGCTCCTCTACCATTCTTTGCAGCCAGACTCCATCTTGCCGACATCTCCTTCCCATAAATACACAAGGGCCGATACGTGTCGCCCGCTGTACAGCCCTCGGGGGTCCGGTATTATTCCGCCATTTCCATTAGATTAGTTCAGACCACCTCATGATCCTTGGGCTGGAGGGGCCAATCCTGGAGCGAAATCTTTAGGGACATGAAGAAACTTTGCCATTTTTGCTGCTTTTTGCATTATTATATAATATCACAGATTTGGGGTCTTTTTGTTTTCGCTCCTGCACGTTGGGCTGGAGATTTTATTTACTGTTGCGGTTGATGAAGTCCTGCGCCGCGGCCTGTGCAGACCTCCCCTCTCTGCCCGGATTATTAGAGGGGTAATAAGGGTTGGGGTCTTTATCCTTGGTGTGTACATTGCCATCAGCAGAGGAAGCGTGTGTGTCCCTGGCACATTGTGTGGAGTGGCTCCGCTGTTTGCTCGGCCTTTGTCTGCCTCCATTTGCATGCACTTGATGGATTGCCGGGGTCGGAGGTGCTTTTCTTGGGAAGTGGTGAAGTGCCTTCTCAGCAAACTCTTCAGTGGCTGAGGCCCGAGGCTCCTCGCTGCGCCTCCTCCCAGGGCTGCTCTACATCACAAGCTCTGGACATGAATCCGCCGCCTCTCATGTCACACCGATCTGCTGAAGTAGGTACTTGCCTGTAACAAGCCAGAGATCTATGGCCGCCAAGTGCGCCGGACAGCGACTGACTCCTCGCCAAATCTAAAGGCTCCGACCGGCGTCACATCACAACCAAAGTTCAAATCCCGGATTATCAAATATTCTGGATTATTATAAAACTAATTCTATGGGAAGAAAAACCTCAGGAAAAAAAGCCAAAATATCCCGCAAATCTCCCACCATCGGCTGCAATTGTTTGCAATTTCCTACAGTTCTCTGCAGTCTCCCGCACAATCTCGTATATTTCACCCAATTTCCCCCAAACTCTTACAATATCTCACAAATCTCCCCCAATCTGCTACAATATATCCATAATCCATCTCACAATTTCTCATAATCTCCTTCAAATCCCCCACAATTTCCTGCAATCTCTCATAATATCCCATATTGTCATGCAATCTTCTACAATCTCTCGCCATCTCCTACAATCTTCTCCAATCTCCTGCAGTCTTCTTTAATATCTCCAGAAATCTAATGCAGTCTTCCACAATCTTTCACAGTCTGTCGTAATCTCTCACAACCTCCTGCAATTTCTCATAATCTCGCACATTCTGTCGTAATCTCCTACAATCTGATAATCTCTCCCAATCCATAGTGTGCACAGTCTCCTATTAGGTCACAGTCTCTGCTGCTGGATTTGTGTTTCATTTCTCCACAGTCTTTCTTGGTCTCTGTTCACACCTGGAATCTGTACAGACCTAAGCCTTCTGACATCTGAGTATCTGCTACAGTCTGGTGCATGTAGTCTAGACATTTCTGGCAGTTCCTCTTCCCCCTGGGGTAGAAGATCTCTGTTCCACCCCCGCTGACAGGGCAGGTGGCGCAGTCTGGGACAATTCCCGGGGGCAGCGCTTTCTGCACCTAGAAATGTTTTTGGAATTTTTCTCCTGCCACTCGTGGGATTTCTCGTTGCTGACTTTTCGAGCAGCTTCGGTGTCCGCCGTCGTTTATCCACCATTTTTGTGTTTGCCCTTATTTCCCCTGTGGTCCTTGTAGGTCTAGAATTTAGGAAGTGCTGACTTGCAGTAAGACAGGGCGGTGGTTGGGCGGTGGTGGAGAAGTCAGCGTGCTCGCCTCCGCCTCGGTCAGAGGTTTTTCCTGGTGAACTGTAAAGCTGGAATTATTATTATTATTATTATTATTATACTGGGATCTGGTTCTCATGTATTTAGTCATCTGACTATAAAGGTCCTGCCAGACGCTCTGCACTTACTATTACCTGTACCCTGTGCAGCCTCCTGTGTGCCCCCTATGCTCCCTCCTGCAGCCTCCTGTGTGCCCCCTATGCTCCCTCCTGCAGCCTCCTGTGTGCCCCCTATGCTCCCTCCTGCAGCCTCCTGTGTGCCCCCTATGCTCCCTCCTGCAGCCTCCTGTGTGCCCCCTATGCTCCCTCCTGCAGCCTCCTGTGTGCCCCCTATGCTCCCTCCTGCAGCCTCCTGTGTGCCCCCTATGCTCCCTCCTGCAGCCTCCTGTGTGCCCCCTATGCTCCCTCCTGCAGCCTCCTGTGTGCCCCCTATGCTCCCTCCTGCAGTCTCCTTTGTGCCCCCTATGCTCCCTCCTGCTGTCTCCTGTGTACCCCCTATGCTCCCTCCTGCAGCCTTGTGTGCACTCTCCTACAGGTTTATTTGCGCCCTCATGTGCAGCTTTCTGTGCACCCTCCTGCAGCTTTATGTGTACCCTCATGTGCAGCTTTCTGTGCACCCTCCTGCAGCCTCTTGTGTACCCCCTATGCTCCCTCCTGCAGCCTCCTGTGTGCCCCCTATGCTCCTTCCTGCAGTCTCCTGTGTGCTCCCTCCTGCAGCCTTGTGTGCGCTCTCCTACAGCTTTCTGTGCACCCTCCTGCAGCTTTGTGTACCCTCATGTGCAGCTTTCTATGCTCCCTCCTGCAGTCTCCTGTGTGCCCCCTATGCTCCCTCCTGCAGCCTTGTGTGTGCCCTCCTGTATCCTTGTACACCCGCTCTTGCTTACTCCTTTGCACCTTCCTGCAACTTTTCTGTTATTTGATGCAGCAAGAGCCAGAACAGGAAACATCAGCCGGCACTTTATGATCACTTCACCGAGCTGCTAATTTCCACAGTGTGCGGCTGGCACTGCCATGAATCTCGGCTGTTTATACCGGGGCGGGGGGAGGGCGGCATGTCATGATTCAATATGTCATGATTAAATAGCAGTGATTTGAAGCAGACTGGAGCGCTGTATATGGCGGAGTGGCTGCAAGTTCTGAGTCACCGGCCGGCTGTGCTTTTAGTTCACAATACCACTTTTCATCGCCGCGGCCTCCTGGTCTGCGCAATGTCTGAAGAGAGCTGGGAATTGTCCCGGATTCATCGGTAGGGAATGGCGGAGAGTTGGGGGGGCTGTGTATACCTCTTGGGGTGCAGTAAGGAGGCATTGACTGTGCAGACACAACAGAACGTTTCCCTTGCAGATCTTAACACAAAGTCTGCCGCACAGTCTGCAGTTATGTCTTTGCTGCAAATTGTTCTGGGGATTCACAGCAGATCTAATCCATGCACGTGGGAGAATTGTAGAATCTCTGTATAATCTCATCCTCATCCCTTGTGCTGCAGATTTTACACAAAAGTGTGCAAAGTTTTCTGTAATCCAGAAGTTACAACGTAATCCGAATATTCCAGAAGCAGCCGGTGATATTTCCCATAGGATTAATCCCCAGATAGACAGGGCAGGGCAGTCTGATCGCTGCTTACAATCTCAGGTACAATCGGATCGGTCACTCCTGTGATATTTGGATTTTTTTGTGATACATTTTTGCAGCGTTTCTGGTCCATCTTGATGTGACATTTATATACTGAACCTCTATAAGAGCTGCCAGATTGTCATACTATAAGATTCACAGATTCCAGTTGTGTTCTGGATTATCAGACTTTCTGGATTATAGGATGCCAGATTAAACTAATCACCCCGCAGTCATTCTCCCATAAAGCCCCATAGCCCCTACTTACCCCATGGACGTTCCTTGTTACCCCAGCCCTACTCTCCTGACCCTTCATACCTGCCTTCTGGTGCATGGCCCCTTTAAGAGCCCCATACCCCTCTGCAGGCTGCGGGACGGGTGATTAAGGCAGGAAATATTATTTACAGGCAGCAGTGACGCCTCGCTGGAGGTTTTATGAGCTGTTAGTTTCGTTACTACCTGGAACATGTATAAATTATGTTTTATGAAGATGCCGGAGCCTGGAGTGAAGCAAGTCTATAAAGTGAGCGGCAGGAGTGGGCTCCGCACCAGGGGATTATCCGGAGCCCTGGACACAGATTATCATGGAGGCCGGAGCGATCTAATGAATGAAGTGAAGATAAGTTATTCATGTGGGGGGAGATATTTACAAAATTATCAAAAATTCAGGTTCTCCTGACCTATGCAGCATTTACACAGGACCAGGGGCAGGTGTAGAGGTGACTGAGGGGTCCCAAGGCCTCTCTACAACCTAAGAAGTCCCCAGTATTATACAGTGATGGCCAAATGTATTGGCCCCCCTGCAATTCTGTCAGATAATACTCGTGTTCTTCCAGATAATGATTGCAATCACAAATTCTTTGGTATTTTCTTCATTTAATTTGTATTCAGTGGAAAACCACAAAAAGAATTGTCAAAAAGCCAAATTGGATCTAATTCCACACCAAACATAAAAAAGGGTGGACAAAAGTATTGGCACTGTTTGAAAAATCATGTGATGCTTCTGTAATTTGTGTAATTAACAGCACCTGTTACTTACCTGAGGCACCTAACAGGTGGTGGCAATAACTAAATCACAGTTGCAGCCAGTTGAAATGGATTAAAGTTGACTCCACCTCTGTCCTGTGTCCTTGTGTGACCACATTGAGCATGGAGAAAAGAAAGAAGACCAAAGAACTGTCTGAGGACTTGAGAAGAAAAATTGTGAGGAAGCCTGAGCAATCTCAAGGCTACAAGTCCATCTCCAAAGCCCTGAATGTTCCTGTGTCTACCGTGCGCAGTGTCAGTAAGAAGTGTAAAGCCCATGGCCCTGTGGCTAACCTCCCTAGATGTGGACGCAAAAGAAACATTGACCAGAGATTTCACCGCAAGATTGTGCGGATGGTGGATAAAGAACCTCGACTAACATCCAAACAAGTCCAAGCTGCCCTGCAGTCCGAGGGTACAACAGTGTCACCCCGTACTATCCAGCGTCAGCGTCTGAATGAGAAGGGACTGTATGGGAGGAGACCCCGGAAGACCCCACTTCTTACCCACAGACAGAAGCCAGGCTGGAGTTTGCCAAAACTTACCTGAGAAAGCCAAAACTGTTCTGGAAGAATGTTCTCTGGTCAGAGGAGAGAAAAGTAGGAGAAGGCCTCAACATAGAGATTACAGGAAAAAAGAGAGGCCTTCAAAGAGAAGAAGACGCCCCCTACAGTCAGACATGGCGGAGGTCCCTGATGGTTTGGTCTAAAATTGAAGCAGAGCCTTGTAAGAAACTCATTGCTGGTTAGCGGAAGCGGTTGTGCGCAGTTATTGTGTCTAAAGGTTGTGCTACCAAGTATTAGGCTGAGGGACGCCAATACTTCTGTCCGCACCAGTTTTGGAGTTTTGTGTAAAATGATCAATGATGTGACTTTTTTTTCATTCTCTTTTCTGTTTTTTCATTGAAAACAAAATAACTGAAGATATTACCAAAGCGTTTGTGCTGTGTAATCATTATCTGGGGGACAGCGAGGATTATCTGACAGGACTGCAGGGGGCGATACTTATACTGTATATACCCTGTGTCACTTATATACTATATAAGAGTCTGTGCTGTGTAATCATTATCTGGGGGACAGCGAGGATTATCTGACAGGACTGCAGGGGGCGATACTTATACTGTATATACCCTGTGTCACTTATATACTATATAAGAGTCTGTGCTGTGTAATCATTATCTGGGGACAGCGAGGATTATCTGACAGGACTGCAGGGGGGCGATACTTATACTGTATATACCCTGTGTCACTTATATACTATATAAGAGTCTGTGCTGTGTAATCATTATCTGGGGGACAGCGAGGATTATCTGACAGGACTGCAGGGGGCGATACTTATACTGTATATACCCTGTGTCACTTATATACTATATAAGAGTCTGTGCTGTGTAATCATTATCTGGGGACAGCGA
Organism: Leptodactylus fuscus; assembly: GCF_031893055.1. NCBI lineage: Eukaryota > Metazoa > Chordata > Amphibia > Anura > Leptodactylidae > Leptodactylus > Leptodactylus fuscus. The sequence goes on from NC_134272.1 coordinate 94,863,118, forward strand.
GGATTATCTGACAGGACTGCAGGGGGCGATACTTATACTGTATATACCCTGTGTCACTTATATACTATATAAGAGTCTGTGCTGTGTAATCATTATCTGGGGGACAACGAGGATTATCTGACAGGACTGCAGGGGGCGATACTTATACTGTATATACCCTGTGTCACTTATATACTATATAAGAGTCTGTGCTGTGTAATCATTATCTGGGGGACAGCGAGTATTATCTGACAGAATTGCAGGGGGCGATACTTATACTGTATATACCCTGTGTCACTGATATACTATATAAGAGTCTGTGCTGTGTAATCATTATCTGGGGGACAGCGAGGATTATCTGACAGGACTGCAGGGGGCGATACTTATACTGTATATACCCTGTGTCACTTATATACTATATAAGAGTCTGTGCTGTGTAATCATTATCTGGGGGACAGCGAGTATTATCTGACAGAATTGCAGGGGGCGATACTTTTGGCCAACACTGTAGATAGCACATGGCGGGGGTCCTGTTACTTATCTTACATATGGCTTGTAGTTTTGTGTATACACAGGATTGTCCAGAATCATCAGTTGCGACCTTTTTACTTAAGAGTCGCCCAGTCTGGTACATGATGACGAACCCTCAGCTGTGAGCAGGTGTCTAATAAACCTGATATTTCCATTCACAAACAGCAAGCAGAGATCTTGGAAATGGTGAAGAAGTTACAGGAGCCCGTCACCATGTTCATGAAGGTTACAGATGGGTTATATTCTGCTTTAGGTGTTTTGTGGCTTCTTGTCGGATGTGACGGGTTCCTGTGCTCTCTGCAGCCTCTGCACCTCTCCCTCCATGTCTCAGCCCTGGCACGGTGCCACACTGAAAAAATAAAGTGGGCCCTTATGACTGCTCCCCATGTCCCTCATGTTATAAGCGGGTCATTCTGCATTTAACCCTTTGATTTCCTGGCTGCAGTGTCTTGCATTCTGTGACGGGTTCCTGCGCTCTCTGCAGCCTCTGCATGTCTCCCTCTTATGTCTCAGCCCTGGAGCTGCTCCATCTCATTACTACACTCCAAGCAAAATAAAGCGGACAGTAAGGGGGCGACCCGGAGCGAGGAGCACAAGGCTGCACTAAACTCCACTCCAGCTGTTTCCAGTCTGTGGGTTTCTGTGTAGTTTTACATCCCTGTCCTGAGTGATCTGTCTATTCTCTCTGGGGTCAGGCAGCTTTAATCCTGACTGGAGAAGAGGAGATCAGTGGAGATTGGAGCCAGAACATTCCCAAGGAATGCAGGCGCTCTTAACCCCTGCACTGCCGCCACCCTCTCAGTTGCAGCCCTGTGCTCCCTGTTACAGTTTGGTTTCTACATTGTACAGGTCTGGGACTTTGTAACGTAAATGTTCAGACGTCACTCACTTATATGCTACTTTGAGGTCTAAGACTTGGAGACAATTCCTGCAAATTTCCTGCAAAAATAATAGTAAAAACTATGCCCCCCCCCCCCCCCCATTCCTCCAGCCGAACCCCCTAATTACAGATCGCCCGCCACACACAGGAAAGCCTTTCATTTGGGGGCACAATGCCGCTCACAAGTATCTAAATCTTCCCGTCCAGTTCACTTTTGTGAATGTTTAATGCACGTGAAATTTATTCATTCTGTTCCCGTCCATTGAGGCTTTTGCCGGTTCGCCCAGGATGTTAATGCGCCCACATGACAATATCCGAGGGGGCCGAGGAGCAGGAGGTAAAGCCCAATTATTAAAGCTCTTGCTGTGCAGGAAAATAGAGGAAGGGTCTGAGCTTTGTGTGGGTCGCAGGACTTACAAGCCGCTGCTGGAAGGTGGAGAAAGGGGCTGAGCTCTTAGTATTCTGCTCGGGTAGTCGGTGTGTGAGCGCCATGGCCGCCAAGACTGTGGTGTGGCTCGCGTGATCGCCATATGCTCGGGGTTCAGGCTGCATTCACACTTTAAGCCCCAAATAGACTGAAAGGCTTTTTTTTCCTGATCCGACAAAAGTTCCAATAATTTCTTTCTTATAGAAGTTTCCTCATTAAACACTCCTGGCACAGATTCCAACACAAGCATAAAAGGGGGAGGGGGCCCCAATCTGGAACTAATTGACAAAAGCCCTCACCCCTATGCCAGAGCATTAGGATCAATGTGGGTTTTCTCCTTCATCTCCTGGGACGTGACTCTCCACTGGTTCTCCCCATGACATGTACCAGGTCACACTGGTCTGGAGACAGGAGGATGGTCAGAGCTGCGGCCCCTCTCTAGGTCCCCCCCATTAGTAGCATCAATACCAGGGAAGAGGATGGCACAAGGTCTGGTATAGGGTCAGGGTGGATATAGGGTCAAGATGGATATAGGGTCAGAGCTGGTATAGGGTCAGGATGGATATAGGGTCAGAGCTGGTGTAGGATCAGGATGGATATAGGGTCAGGGTTGGTGTAGGGTCAGGATGGATATAGGGTCAGAGCTGGTGTAGGGTCAGGATGGATATAGGGTCAGAGCTGGTGTAGGATCAGGATGGATATAGGGTCAGAGCTGGTGTAGGATCAGGATGGATATAGGGTCAGAGCTGGTGTAGGGTCAGGATGGATATAGGGTCAGAGCTGGTGTAGGGTCAGGATGGATATAGGGTCAGAGCTGGTGTAGGATCAGGATGGATATAGGGTCAGAGCTGGTGTAGGATCAGGATGGATATAGGGTCAGAGCTGGTGTAGGGTCAAGATGGATATAGGGTCAGAGCTGGTATAGGGTCAGGATGGATATAGGGTCAGAGCTGGTGTAGGATCAGGATGGATATAGGGTCAGAGCTGGTGTAGGGTTAGGATGGATATAGGGTCAGGGTTGGTGTAGGATCAGGATGGATATAGGGTCAGAGCTGGTGTAGGGTCAGGATGGATATAGGGTCAGAGCTGGTGTAGGGTCAGGATGGATATAGGGTCAGAGCTGGTGTAGGGTCAGGATGGATATAGGGTCAGAGCTGGTGTAGGATCAGGATGGATATAGGGTCAGAGCTGGTGTAGGGTCAAGATGGATATAGGGTCAGAGCTGGTATAGGGTCAGGATGGATATAGGGTCAGAGCTGGTGTAGGATCAGGATGGATATAGGGTCAGAGCTGGTGTAGGGTTAGGATGGATATAGGGTCAGGGTTGGTGTAGGATCAGGATGGATATAGGGTCAGAGCTGGTGTAGGGTCAGGATGGATATAGGGTCAGAGCTGGTGTAGGGTCAGGATGGATATAGGGTCAGAGCTGGTGTAGGGTCAGGATGGATATAGGGTCAGAGCTGGTGTAGGGTCAGGATGGATATAGGGTCAGAGCTGGTGTAGGATCAGGATGGATATAGGGTCAGAGCTGGTGTAGGGTCAGGATGGATATAGGGTCAGAGCTGGTGTAGGATCAGGATGGATATAGGGTCAGAGCTGGTGTAGGGTCAGGATGGATATAGGGTCAGAGCTGGTGTAGGGTCAGGATGGATATAGGGTCAGAGCTGGTGTAGGGTCAGGATGGATATAGGGTCAGAGCTGGTGTAGGATCAGGATGGATATAGGGTCAGAGCTGGTGTAGGGTCAGGATGGATATAGGGTCAGAGCTGGTGTAGGGTTAGGATGGATATAGGGTCAGGGTTGGTGTAGGATCAGGATGGATATAGGGTCAGAGCTGGTGTAGGGTCAGGATGGATATAGGGTCAGAGCTGGTGTAGGGTTAGGATGGATATAGGGTCAGAGCTGGTGTAGGATCAGGATGGATATAGGGTCAGGGTTGGTGTAGGGTCAGGATGGATATAGGGTCAGAGCTGGTGTAGGGTCAGGATGGATATAGGGTCAGGGTTGGTGTAGGGTCAGGATGGATATAGGGTCAGGGTTGGTGTAGGGTCAGGATGGATATAGGGTCAGAGCTGGTGTAGGGTCAGGATGGATATAGGGTCAGGGTTGTTGTAGGGTCAGGATGGATATAGGGTCAGAGCTGGTGTAGGGTCAGGATGGATATAGGGTCAGAGCTGGTGTAGGGTCAGGATGGATATAGGGTCAGAGCTGGTGTAGGGTCAGGATGGATATAGGGTCAGGGTTGGTGTAGGGTCAGGATGGATATAGGGTTAGAGCTGGTGTACGGTCGGGGTTGGCATTTGGTCAGTGAGGGTATAGTGTAAAGGCTAATATTGAGCCAGGGCAGGTAAAGGGTAAAGGCTGGTATAGGGTCAGGGCAGGTGTAAGGTCAGAGCTGGCATTGGATCAGTGGAGTTATAGGGTAAAGGCTGGTGTTTGGGTCAGGGGTGACGTTGGGTCAGTGGAGGTATAGGGGCTGGTGTAGGGTTAGGGCTGGCACCCATCAATTTCAAGAACAAGGACAGTCATGGAAATAAGTCTCAGCCCATTACTCTCAGTGTATACAATCTGTGCTTGTTGTCAGTGAATTGGAACATTCATTGCTAAACCCTTCTGATGGCTGAGGCTTTGTTACAGTTGTATCCAGTCCAGTCCTCTGTGAGATAAACCTGTAGCTGCACAAACCTCTCTCCTGTCCCGATAGTTACAATGTATCAGTCTGGTGTCCAATCCAATTGTAGCAAACCCCCAGCTGTGACAAGCCGCAGGTCTGTACAAGGTTCTGTAAATCAGTGGAACTTGCACCTATCAGACATTTATGCCAAATCCTATACAGGGGAAGCTCGGCCATTGCTCAGTGTCCACTTTTTCTAGGGAACCCCCTTAGGATGAGAACCCATTAGGAGAAACTGGACTATCCCTTTAACAAGTATGCCTTTATTCAGGGTTTCTGAAACAGTTTATGGTAACTTAAAGAGCTGAGCAAAAACCTGACCCTGAAAGCCAACATGGAGCTGTCATTGTCACTTTGCTCCTCCATTATGCCTCCTGTCATGGGTTCAGTCTCACAGCTCCGCACATTTTTGACAAGTCGCCCTCTTGGCACCCCGGCCCATTCCAGACCTTATTTTTAGCTCAGTAGTGGGAGCCCCCAGTGTCTTCCGCAGAGGTGTAAATGTGCGACGCCGCGTTCTGCGTTATTTCAGGGACGTGGAAAGAAAAACACTTTGATTCTTGGCGCAGAAAGTTCAGACTTTCCAGCAGCAAATTTCACCAAAAGCTGCGAATATTTGCTTAATAAACCCTCCTGATGACAGGTGGAGACGCTGGGTCTGCGGATCTGCCTGCATTAACTCTTCTCTGACAGGCGGAGCTACTGGGGGAACTTTATGGAACCGATCTGCGAATGACACGATTAGAGAAACTGGAGACATCGGGTAAAGCTGCCGGTTTATGAGCTGCGCTGATACATTGTGCAGAAAAGCTGCGACTGTCCCTTGTTGAGTTCCTACTGGTTACGTTGTTGTGAATTGCTGTTACATTTTGTATCTATTTGTATCAGCATTACTGTCAATTGTATCCACGTCCTCAGAATGTGAACTCCTGCTCCAGCATTCACCCGGCTGTCAGCAGCTCCGCGTGGGCCGGACTGATGATGTCACCTTATTGCTGCAGCCTGGGCTGGCGCCCTGTTCTATTCTGCAGATGTAAATTGCCTGTAGTGAAGAAGATGCCGACACTGCATAGGCAGGAGCAATGGAATAATATAAAGACTCCTGCCTGCCCCAGACTACTCACTGCCCCTGACTACTCACTGCCCCTGACTGCTGACTGCCCCAGACTGCTGACTGCACAGGCTGGGAGATAGATAGATAGATAGATAGATAGATAGATAGATAGATAGATAGATAGATATTAGATAGATAGATAGATAGATATTAGATAGATAGATAGATAGATAGATAGATAGGGAGATAGATAGATAGATAGGAGATAGATAGATAGATAGATAGATAGATAGATAGATAGATAGGAGATAGATAGATAGATAGATAGATAGATAGGAGATAGATAGATAGATAGATAGATAGATAGATAGATAGATAGGAGATAGATAGATAGATAGATAGATAGATAGGAGATAGATAGATAGATAGATAGATAGATAGATAGATAGATAGGAGATAGATAGATAGATAGATAGATAGATAGGAGATAGATAGATAGATAGATAGATAGATAGATAGATAGATAGGAGATAGATAGATAGATAGATAGGAGATAGATAGATAGATAGATAGATAGATAGATAGATGATAGATAGATAGGAGATAGATAGATAGATAGATAGATAGATAGATAGATAGGAGATAGATAGGAGATAGATAGATAGGAGATAGATAGATAGATAGATAGATAGATAGGAGATAGATAGATAGATAGATAGATAGGAGATAGATAGATAGATAGATAGATAGATAGATAGATAGATAGATAGATAGATATAGATAGATAGATAGGAGATAGATATAGATAGATAGATAGGAGATAGATAGATAGATAGATAGATAGATAGATAGATAGATAGGAGATAGATAGATAGATAGATAGATAGATAGGGAGATAGATAGATAGATAGATAGGAGATAGATAGATAGATAGATAGATAGGAGATAGATAGATAGATAGATAGATAGATAGATAGGAGATAGATAGATAGATAGATAGGAGATAGATAGATAGATAGATAGATAGATAGGAGATAGATAGATAGATAGATAGATAGATAGATAGATAGATAGATAGGAGATAGATAGATAGGAGATAGATAGATAGGAGATAGATAGATAGGAGATAGATAGATAGATAGATAGATAGATAGATAGGAGATAGATAGATAGATAGATAGATAGATAGATAGATGATAGATAGATAGGAGATAGATAGATAGATAGATAGATAGATAGATAGATAGATAGATAGGAGATAGATAGATAGGAGATAGATAGATAGGAGATAGATAGATAGGAGATAGATAGATAGGAGATAGATAGATAGATAGATAGATAGATAGGAGATAGATAGATAGATAGATAGATAGATAGATAGATAGATATAGATAGATAGATAGGAGATAGATAGATAGATATAGATAGATAGATAGGAGATAGATAGATAGGAGATAGATAGATAGATAGATAGATAGATAGATAGGAGATAGATAGATAGATAGATAGATAGGAGATAGATAGGAGATAGATAGATAGATAGGAGATAGATAGATAGATAGATAGATAGATAGATAGATAGATAGATAGATAGGAGATAGATAGATAGATAGATAGATAGGAGATAGATAGATAGATAGATAGATAGATAGATAGATAGGAGATAGATAGATAGATAGATAGATAGATAGATAGATAGATAGATATAGATAGATAGGAGATAGATAGATAGGAGATAGATAGATAGATAGATAGATAGATAGATAGATAGGAGATAGATAGATAGATAGATAGATAGATAGATAGATAGGAGATAGATAGATAGATAGATAGATAGATAGATAGATAGGAGATAGATAGATAGGAGATAGATAGATAGGAGATAGATAGATAGATAGATAGATAGATAGGAGATAGATAGATAGATAGGAGATAGATAGATAGGAGATAGATAGATAGATAGATAGATAGATAGGAGATAGATAGATAGGAGATAGATAGATAGATAGATAGATAGATAGATAGATAGGAGATAGATAGATAGATAGATAGGAGATAGATAGATAGATAGATAGATAGATAGATAGATAGGAGATAGATAGATAGATAGATAGATAGATAGGAGATAGATAGATAGGAGATAGATAGATAGGAGATAGATAGATAGGAGATAGATAGATAGGAGATAGATAGATAGATAGATAGATAGATAGGAGATAGATAGATAGGAGATAGATAGATAGATAGATAGATAGATAGATAGATAGATAGGAGATAGATAGATAGATAGGAGATAGATAGATAGATAGATAGATAGATAGATAGATAGATAGGAGATAGATAGATAGATAGATAGATAGGAGATAGATAGATAGGAGATAGATAGATAGATAGATAGATAGATAGATAGGAGATAGATAGATAGATAGATAGATAGATAGATAGATAGATAGATAGATAGATAGGAGATAGATAGGAGATAGATAGATAGATAGGAGATAGATAGATAGGAGATAGATAGATAGATAGATAGATAGATAGATAGATAGATAGATAGGAGATCACTTCTGCCATTACTATGTGAATATTAATAACCCGGATGATTTGTCTGATCTTGCAGAAATAAAACTAATTTCAGCTTTGTCCCAATTCTTGGTGGATTTTTCCGTTCCCCTTTTTCTGGAGGGGTGAGATACCACCCACCACAGGTGTACAGCCACCGAGACGACAGCGACCCAATTAAAGTGAATTATAACCACCGCCATAGGGCTGACACATGGGAGGAGACGCCTCTGTAATACCGCACAGTCACGGGCCGGATTATCAGACATTCTGGATTACGGGACAGATTATAGTCACCCCTTCTGGTCTATAAGATTACATTCTATAGGTTCTGCCTTGTATACTGGCCATGGTATAGGGTAGACATTGTATACTGATCACTAGATTCTATAGGTTCTGCATGGCCTCGGTGTTACAGGCTGCTCAGTAATTCTATACTGCTCACATGCAGCTATTATATAGTGGAAATGTATTTTCTGTGTTTTGTGCTGATTATTAGATGCTATAGGTCCTACATTGTATACTGCTCGGTGAATCCTATATTCATGATGATTTCCTTCATTGTATACAGGTATTGCTATGAATTCTATACTGCTCATTGAATCTTATAGGTTCTGCGGTGTATACTAGAGCTGTATACATGTTATCATGGGCCACTGTATTATATACAGGCTGTTACTTGTATACTGTCAGCTCCTCAGTGATATACAGGGGGTCCGGACAGTCTTCAGACCCCTGTACATTTCTCCCTTGTTGTCTCCTTGCCGCCATGTTATGTCTCAGTAATGGACACTTGGCCTCACAGGACAGGAAAAAATCAGAAGTGGAGATATTTTTGCAAATTTATTAAAAAAGAAAATATTAAATTTCCCCCGGCCAGAAGTATTTGCCCCATTGCTCGGAGTATTTGCCCCGTTGCTCGGAGTATTTGCCCCTTCTGAGCTCGCACAGCCCGGAGTCTTCTTGATACAAGTCTGGATTTGGGGCTCCTCTGCTGTTCCTCCTGGCAGATCCCCTCCAGTTCCATCAGGTTGGATGGTGGACGTTGGTGAAGCCATTGTCAGGTCTCTCCAGAGAAGCTCCATTGGGTTGAGGTCGGGGCACTGGCTGGGCCGGTCAGGAATGGTCACAGAGATGTTCCTTTGTGATTTTAGCCGTGTGCTGAGGGTCTTGTTGGAAGGTGAAGCTTCGCCCGGTCTGAGGTCCAGAGCGCTCTGAAGAGGTTTCTTCCAGGATATCTCTGTACTTGGGCGCATTCATCTTTCCTTCCATTCCAACCAGTCGTCCTGTCCCTGCCCCATAGCCTGATGCTGCCCCCCATGTGTCACTGGTGGGATTGTATTGGGCAGGTGATGGTCTGGGCCTGGTTGTCTCCACACAGACCATCGTCAGAGCAGAGAATCTTATTTCTCATAGTCTGGGAGTCCTTCATGTGTTTTTGGCTTTCCTATGTCTTGCACTGAGGTGAGGTTTCCTTCAGGCCACTCTGCCATAAAGCCCGGACTGGTGGAGGCCGCAGTGATCGGTGACTTTATGGAACGTTCTCCCATCCCCCTCCTGCGTCTCAGGAGCTCGGCCTCAGTGATCTTTGGGTTCTTCTTTACTTCTCACCAAGGCTCTTCTCCCACCATTGTTCAGTTTGGCTGGATGGCTGGGTCTATAAAGAGTTCTAGTCGTCCCAAACTTCTTCCATGTAAGGATTATGGAGGCTGCTGTGCTCTGAGGAACCTTGGCCAGATCTGTTCCTTGTCACAATCCTGTCTCTGAGCCCCTTGGACGGTTCCTTTGACCTCCTGATTCTCCTTTGATGTGACCTGTGCTGTGAGGTCTTATATAGACAGGTCTGCGCCTCCTAATCACGTCCAATCAGGTTCATTACACACAGCCGGACTCCAAGGAAGGAGAAGAAGCATCTCAAGGAGGATCAGAAGGAAATGGACCTGTGAGTTACATATGAGAGTCACAGCAGAGGCTCCGAATACTTCTGGCCGGGGAGAGCTCAGGTTTTCTTTTTTAATAAATTTGCAAAAATCTCTCCATTTCTGATTTATTCTGTCAAGATGAGGCCGAGTGTCCATTACTGAGACATAACATAGCAGCAAGGAGACAACAAGGGGAAATGTAAAAGGGTCTGAAGACTTCCCGAAGCCCCTGTATATATGTCCTGTCACATATATCAGATGACTCTGGCTGCAGAACTGACGCTCAGGCCCTGGGGTCCAGTGTGGGGTCCGTCCCTGGGGCTGCAGTGGGACCTGCTGACTTATCTCCTGTTATTTCCTGTTTCTTGTCTTTTATGTCTTCAGTTTTTATTATATTCTTATTACTGAGAGTGCGCCGTCTGTACGGGAGCTGGGGGAGGAGCTCACAAGGGGTTAATAGCGCCCAATAACTAATATATATATATATATATATATATATATATATATATATATATATATATATATATATACCAGGAGAGGCCGACTGTAGGACAGGAGAATACAATCTATTACTATCTGTTATCAGCCATGTCAGGAGAGGAGAGGCCGACTGTAGGACAGGGGAATACAATCTATTACTATCTGTTATCAGCCATGTCAGGCTGGGAGAGGCCGACTGTAGGACAGGGGAATACAATCTATTACTATCTGTTATCAGCCGTGTCAGGAGAGGAGAGGCCGACTGTAGGACAGGGGAATACAATCTATTACTATCTGTTATCAGTCATGTCAGGCTGGGAGAGGCCGACTGTAGGACAGGAGAATACAATCTATTACTATCTGTTATCAGCCATGTCAGGAGAGGAGAGGCCGACTGTAGGACAGGAGAATACAATCTATTACTATCTGTTATCAGCCATGTCAGGAGAGGAGAGGCCGACTGTAGGACAGGAGAATACAATCTATTACTATCTGTTATCAGCCATGTCAGGAGAGGAGAGGCCGACTGTAGGACAGGGGAATACAATCTATTACTATCTGTTATCAGCCATGTCAGGAGAGGAGAGGCCGACTGTAGGACAGGGGAATACAATCTATTACTATCTGTTATCAGCCATGTCAGGAGAGGAGAGGCCGACTGTAGGACAGGAGAATACAATCTATTGCTATCTGTTATCAGCCATGTCAGGAGAGGCCGACTGTAGGACAGGGGAATACAATCTATTACTATCTGTTATCAGCCATGTCAGGAGAGGAGAGGCCGACTGTAGGACAGGGGAATACAATCTATTACTATCTGTTATCAGCCATGTCAGGAGAGGCCGACTGTAGGACAGGAAAATACAATCTATTACTATCTGTTATCAGCCATGTCAGGAGGGGAGAGGCCGACTGTAGGACAGGGGAATACAATCTATTACTATCTGTTATCAGCCATGTCAGGAGGGGAGAGGCCGACTGTAGGACAGGGGAATACAATCTATTACTATCTGTTATCTGCCATGTCAGGAGAGGAGAGGCCGACTGTAGGACAGGGGAATACAATCTATTACTATCTGTTATCTGCCATGTCAGGAGGGGAGAGGCCGACTGTAGGACAGGAGAATACAATCTATTACTATCTGTTATCAGGCTGGCTGTAGGACCTGGAGCTTATGCTGTTGCTGTATACTACCTGCACTGGCCGTCCCTGTATCTTCTCCTCCAGGACAGGCAGCAGATGCGGCTCCAGCTGTGGCCCCGGCTCTGTGGGAAGAATGCAGGACAGGTGGTTGGATCTCACTGGATCCTCAGGCAGAAAATCCGCACATTGTTCTACAGGAACCAAACTGTGAGGGGCTTAAAGTGGTAGCACATTCCCGGGGGTGAGATAATCTGCCCACTCAGGGCGAGTAACCCCGTCACTGCTGCAGCCTCCTCTCCATGTGGCTGCAAGAGGGAAATTAGTTGAGAAACCCCATTCTTAGGGGGACGGAGCCCCAGATGTTTTCCAGATTACATGAGGATAATTTCAGACTGAAGCATTGTGTGAGGTTTCTATTCTTTGAGACAGTTTTGCTAAGTTTCCGCTTTTCCTCTCCCACAGACGCAGCACATCTCTTCCCCGCATTTCACGCTCCGTTCCCTATTGACATCCGACACCAGGAGGGGCGATATCACTACGAAAGCCACGCCATCCACGCCATTCATGGGTGAGTCTATGGTGACCTCGCTGATATAATGGTAATATAATGACATGGTGATCGGATGACTAAGGATGATGATATTGGGTAGGGGGTCCTCTGAGGGGTTTCCAGAGACGTAACATGAGTCTCCTGGGTCCCAGGGCACAATCTGTCCGTGGCCCCACCACTATAATGTGTAGCACTTGTGTCCTCATATTGGAAAGAGGTGCCTTATAGGCCCCCTGGTGCTACAAAACCTACACCCTCAGGTTACCCCCCACCCCCGCACCTGGTGGTCCATGGCCAGTAAGTGAAGGAGCCAGATGGATCCTGGCCAGAAGTGTTGACATGCGCCTCCTCGGTTCCAATGCAGACGCCTGACCTATAACGCCTTGTTTGTAGTTGTTTTGGTCTGGTCATACTATAAGGAGACCCGTTAGAGGCCCCTCAGTCTCCAGGGCCCGGGGGTCATGGCGTACTCTATACCCTCAGTCTCCAGGGCCCGGGGGTCATGGCGTACTCTATACCCTCAGTCTTCAGGGCCCGGGGGTCATGGTGTACTCTATACCCTCAGTCTCCAGGGCCCGGGGGTCATGGCGTACTCTATACCCTCAGTCTCCTGGGCCCGGGGGTCATGGTGTACTCTATACCCTCAGTCTCCAGGGCCCGGGGGTCATGGTGTACTCTATACCCTCAGTCTCCAGGGCCCGGGGGTCATGGTGTACTCTATACCCTCAGTCTCCAGGGCCCGGGGGTCATGGCGTACTCTATACCCTCAGTCTTCAGGGCCCGGGGGTCATGGTGTACTCTATACCCTCAGTCTCCAGGGCCCGGGGGTCATGGCGTACTCTATACCCTCAGTCTCCTGGGCCCGGGGGTCATGGCGTACTCTATACCCTCAGTCTTCAGGGCCCGGGGGTCATGGTGTACTCTATACCCTCAGTCTCCAGGGCCCGGGGGTCATGGCGTACTCTATACCCTCAGTCTCCTGGGCCCGGGGGTCATGGTGTACTCTATACCCTCAGTCTTCAGGGCCCGGGGGTCATGGTGTACTCTATACCCTCAGTCTCCAGGGCCCGGGGGTCATGGTGTACTCTATACCCTCAGTCTCCAGGGCCCGGGGGTCATGGCGTACTCTATACCCTCAGTCTCCTGGTTCCAGGGGTCATGGCATACTCTATACCCTCAGTCTCCAGGGCCCGGGGGTCATGGCGTATTCTATACCCTCAGTCTCCAGGGCCCGGGGGTCATGGCGTACTCTATACCCTCAGTCTCCAGGGCCCGGGGGTCATGGCGTACTCTATACCCTCAGTCTCCAGGGCCCGGGGGTCATTTGTACTCTATACCCTCAGTCTCCAGGGCCCGGGGGTCATGGCGTACTCTATACCCTCAGTCTCCAGGGCCCGGGGGTCATGGTGTACTCTATACCCTCAGTCTCCAGGGCCCGGGGGTCATGGCGTACTCTATACCCTCAGTCTCCAGGGCCCGGGGGTCATGGTGTACTCTATACCCTCAGTCTCCAGGGCCCGGGGGTCATGGTGTACTCTATACCCTCAGTCTCCAGGGCCCGGGGGTCATGGTGTACTCTATACCCTCAGTCTCCAGGGCCCGGGGGTCATGGTGTACTCTATACCCTCAGTCTCCTGGTTCCAGGGGTCATGGCATACTCTATACCCTCAGTCTCCAGGGCCCGGGGGTCATGGCGTACTCTATACCCTCAGTCTCCAGGGCCCGGGGGTCATGGTGTACTCTATACCCTCAGTCTCCAGGGCCCGGGGGTCATTTGTACTCTATACCCTCAGTCTCCAGGGCCCGGGGGTCATGGTGTACTCTATACCCTCAGTCTCCAGGGCCCAGGGGTCATGGTGTACTCTATACCCTCAGTCTCCAGGGCCCGGGGGTCATGGTGTACTCTATACCCTCAGTCTCCAGGGCCCGGGGGTCATGGTGTACTCTATACCCTCAGTCTCCAGGGCCTAGGGGTCATGGCGTACTCTATACCCTCAGTCTCCTGGTTCCAGGGGTCATGGTGTACTCTATACCCTCAGTCTCCAGGGCCCGGGGGTCATGGTGTACTCTATACCCTCAGTCTCCAGGGCCCGGGGGTCATTTGTACTCTATACCCTCAGTCTCCAGGGCCCGGGGGTCATGGCGTACTCTATACCCTCAGTCTCCTGGTTCCAGGGGTCATGGTGTACTCTATACCCTCAGTCTCCAGGGCCCGGGGGTCATGGTGTACTCTATACCCTCAGTCTCCAGGGCCCGGGGGTCATGGTGTACTCTATACCCTCAGTCTCCTGGTTCCAGGGGTCATGGCGTACTCTATACCCTCAGTCTCCAGGGCCCAGGGGTCATGGCGTACTCTATACCCTCAGTCTCCAGGGCCCGGGGGTCATGGCGTACTCTATACCCTTCAGGGTTGTCCTTGTAATGCACAGATCTGGTCTTTACGGAGGTGAACAAACATTACAAACAATCACCTCGAATATAAGAAAAGGAATTGTGGTTTGGATTTGTTCAGCGCAAACAAAACTGCGAATCTCGCGAGGTCGCCATCACATGTCTCCCCCCCAAACAGTTCTCAGCTACATCGGCAGATGAGTACGAGGTCGGGTTATAACAGGGGTAGATGAGCTTCCAACCATTTTGCCTTATTTTAATCTGCCCCTGGGGAGTGGCTTTTAAAGGGGTGTGGTTTTAAAAAATGGGCGTGACCTAAAATAATCAACATTCATCGTAATCGAGGTAAACTGTCGTAATTGTGGACGGAGAATGTCCTGCTGTGTCCTGACACTACTTATAACAAGGGGTTAATCTCGGGGTCGCGTCTTTATTATCCATGTACTTCTATATCCGCCAAAGTCCCCTTGGTCAGACGGTTGCTGGAATTTGTAGTCCCCCATATGTAGGGTTGCGATATATTGAGGGTTTAACCCTTCATGCCTCCTATGTTGGGGACCTCCTGGAGCCCCTCGTTCCTCTTCCAGCAGAAGACGCCATTTATCACAGTCACTTGTGTACGAGCCGCTCCTCGCTGCGATGATTAATGTGAGGTGACGCGGACCCTCATACATCAGCCCCAAATCCTGAGTGGCGGCATCTGCTCCACGTCCTAACTCAACTAATTACAGTAAATGAAGCGCGGCCATGCGCAGTGTCAGCCATAGGGGATGTGGCGGTGCGGGACGGCGGCGGGCACTGACAGGTCACATGACCTGGATTGTCACATTACAAGATCTCTGTTACAGTCAGTGAATATTCTGCAACAATCATGAGAAAGCGCCATCCTCAGGATAGACGAGGCATCACTTATATATCATCTCCTAGTGGTTTCCACCACTGACATAGACGTCACATGACTAATATAGGAAACCTCACAATCTCCTGATTGGGTAAAATGTATCACATGACAAATGAATGCAGCAATGTATAAAATGGAAAGTGACCCTGGCCTTGCCTGCTGGACCAATGCACCTCACTACTACAAGCAGCGCCACATCTGTCCGCAGGTTGTTTCTGGTATTGCAGCTCAGTTTTCTGCAGTTAATTAGATTGAGCTGCAGTACCCGACACAACCCATGAACTGATGTGGCGCTGTATAGTGAACAAATCAGCCATGTGACTTTAAGGCTAAGACCCCTCCCCACAGCTGTGAAGATACAAACGTCCGGAGCCGCTTCTCTTCTTGCTTCAGTTCTCACTCAGATCTGATGTGCGAGGCAGACCTGTCGCATGGCAGCCACGACAGACGACCGCCATCTACTAGTAGAAGGGAGGGGGGGGGGTTAGAGCACTGTATGGTCAGTTACCCCATATGACCAGGTCTCTGTCATGTCCATGACCTCTTCTCTATATGACAGTGTTACAACGTTGCAGATTCCTACTTTCCACACAGTGATACAATGTTGTAGATGCCCCCCCTTCTCTGGAGTGATACTATGTTACAATATTGCAAACAGCCCCCCTTCCTGCAGTGATACAATGTTGCAGACTCCCATCTCTCCACACAGTGATACAGTGTTGCAGTGACTCCCTCCCCGCAGTGATACAATGTTGCACACACATGGATGTAATAATCAAGGCGCGGCTCCTCCTGCAGGATAATGAGCGGCACGGCGGAGCGCTGCTTCATGTTTACACACGGGAAATGTCACTTCTGTTAATTACCTCCTGTAACAATGTATTCACCCCAGTAAATTAGACACAATCAAGATGCAATAGTAATTAGGGCGGATTTGCATGTGTACTCCGGGCGGCGGGAGATGGAGGGATTATGGATCACCTGGATGCCATCATTTATCACACAAGAAGATCAATCTCACATCCGGAACATTCCAGCACTTCTCATGTTCCGCAGAGTAAAGACCCTCAGTATCTCTGCTTGCTGTGAATGAATGGAAATTTTCATTTACATCCAGAATCTAAAACCTATAAAAGCCTGTACCGGCGAACTACGTCTCACAGCTGAGGGTTTGGTACAATTGGAACCAGTCCATACAATCCTCTGTGACCTTTACTACCTGCACTTTTATGTTGCAGCAAACTATCGGGACGGAAGAGAGTTTTATATCATTGTACGTAACACATGGAGGATTGTCTAGACATTAAGGCCAACGTAAAAAAAACGCAGCATTTTACAGCAAAGTGAATGAGATTGTGGAAAAGCCGTGGAAATTTTACCTGCCGAGATACAGCAAAGACGCAGTAAAAGGAACGTGGTTTCTTGTCTGCAGCATTCTGTAACGTGGAGCTTTAGCCTAAGGTCAGGGCCCCACGTTGTGAAAACCTCTGCGTATGACATTAGCTGTAAGGCGATCCTCCTTTGGGGTAATACGGACAGAAAGCTGAGAGAATCCCATTAGACAGGAGGCAGCAGTGCCGGACGATCAGATATCCCTATAGAGCATGTACTAGTGATGTCACTGTCTCCGCAGGTCATGTGACCACAGCCTGGTTATTAGAACCGCTTTAATATTTCTCGATTCTTCAGCGGCCGGAGTGGAAAATATTTGTCAGACTCCGAATAATGAAACACAAGAAGTGCCAGAAAGTCGCTGCGATCGCTGTAATGTTTAGACGTCAAGTCCTGGCCTGTCGCTTTAAGTGGCCGACGCTGCCAGATCTGTGAGTGCGGCCGACATGGCGACGTCTCCGTTACACAATAATGGGCATTAATTTCCCCCGTTCTGCCTAATTCCAGCTGTAGAAGATCATCTGACACCTGCTACTACAAAGTATCTGACAACTGCCAGCACTGCACTGGTATAGCTAACATCAGTGCCAGCTCCAGACCTACAACTATGGGGGACTACACATAGTAATGGGGACCGGGCTGGTATAGGCTGGGTGTATACTATATATAATTTTATATGTACAGCCGGTATAACCTGGGTATATACTGTATATAATTATATATGTACAGCTGGTATAACCTGGGTATATACTGTATATAATTATATTTGTACAGCCGGTATAACCTGGGTATATACTGTATATAATTCTATATGTACAGCCGCTATAACCTGGGTATATACTGTATATAATTATATATGTACAGCCGGTATAACCTGGGTATATACTGTATATAATTATATATGTACAGCCGGTATAACCTGGGTATATACTGTATATAATTATATATGTACAGCCGGTATAACCTGGGTATATACTGTATATAATTATATATGTACAGCCGGTATAACCTGGGTATATACTGTATATAATTATATATGTACAGCCGGTATAACCTGGGTATATACTGTATATAATTATATATGTACAGCCGGTATAACCTGGGTATATACTGTATATAATTCTATATGTACAGCCGGTATAACCAGGGTATATACTGTATATAATTCTATATGTACAGCCGGTATAACCTGGGTATATACTGTATATAATTCTATATGCACAGCCGGTATAACCTGGGTATATACTGTATATAATTATATATGTACAGCCGGTATAACCTGGGTATATACTGTATATAATTCTATATGTACAGCCGGTATAACCTGGGTATATACTGTATATAATTCTATATGTACAGCCGGTATAACCTGGGTATATACTGTATATAATTCTATATGTACAGCCGGTATAACCTGGGTATATACTGTATATAATTCTATATGTACAGCCGGTATGACCTGGGTATATACTGTATATAATTCTATATGTACAGCCGGTATGACCTGGGTATATACTGTATATAATTCTATATGTACAGCCGGTATGACCTGGGTATATACTGTATATAATTCTATATGTACAGCCGGTATGACCTGGGTACATACTGTATATAATTCTATATGTACAGCCGGTATGACCTGGGTACATACTGTATATAATTCTATATGTACAGCCGGTATAACCTGGGTATATACTGTATATAATTCTATATGTACAGCCGGTATGACCTGGGTATATACTGTATATAATTCTATTATGTACAGCCGGTATAACCTGGGTATATACTGTATATAATTATATATGTACAGCCGGTATAACCTGGGTATATACTGTATATAATTTTATATGTACAGCCGGTATAACCTGGGTATATACTGTATATAATTCTATATGTACAGCCGGTATAACCTGGGTATATACTGTATATATTTCTATATGTACAGCCGGTATAACCTGGGTATATACTGTATATAATTCTATATGTACAGCCGGTATAACCTGGGTATATACTGTATATAATTCTATATGTACAGCCGGTATGACCTGGGTATATACTGTATATAATTCTATATGTACAGCCGGTATGACCTGGGTATATACTGTATATAATTATATATGTACAGCCGGTATAACCTGGGTATATACTGTATATAATTCTATATGTACAGCCGGTATAACCTGGGTATATACTGTATATAATTCTATATGTACAGCCGGTATAACCTGGGTATATACTGTATATAATTCTATATGTACAGCCGGTATAACCTGGGTATATACTGTATATAATTCTATATGTACAGCCGGTATAACCTGGGTATATACTGTATATAATTCTATATGTACAGCCGGTATAACCTGGGTATATACTGTATATAATTCTATATGTACAGCCGGTATAACCTGGGTATATACTGTATATAATTCTATATGTACAGCCGGTATAACCTGGGTATATACTGTATATAATTATATATGTACAGCCGGTATGACTTGGGTATATACTGTATATAATTCTATATGTACAGCCGGTATGACCTGGGTATATACTGTATATAATTCTATATGTACAGCCGGTATGACCTGGGTACATACTGTATATAATTCTATATGTACAGCCGGTATAACCTGGGTATATACTGTATATAATTCTATATGTACAGCCGGTATGACCTGGGTATATACTGTATATAATTCTATATGTACAGCCGGTATGACCTGGGTATATACTGTATATAATTCTATATGTACAGCCGGTATGACCTGGGTATATACTGTATATAATTATATATGTACAGCCGGTATAACCTGGGTATATACTGTATATAATTATATATGTACAGCCGGTATAACCTGGGTATATACTGTATATAATTTTATATGTACAGCCGTTATAACCTGGGTATATACTGTATATAATTCTATATGTACAGCCGGTATAACCTGGGTATATACTGTATATATTTCTATATGTACAGCCGGTATAACCTGGGTATATACTGTATATAATTCTATATGTACAGCCGGTATAACCTGGGTATATACTGTATATAATTCTATATGTACAGCCGGTATAACCTGGGTATATACTGTATATAATTCTATATGTACAGCTGGTATAACCTGGGTATATACTGTATATAATTCTATATGTACAGCCGGTATAACCTGGGTATATACTGTACATAATTATATATGTACAGCTGGTATAACCTGGGCATCTTCTAGTATATAACAACATGTCTTGCTTTTTCCCCAGTCCTCCAGGCCTCAGTGGCAGTCCGGTCATCTCTGACATCTCCCTTATCCGCCTGTCTCCTCACCCAGTTGGCACAACCACAGATCTCCAGCATGCCCATCACTATGTGAGCCCGCACATGGAGCATTACCTGCGATCTGTCCATGGAAGCCCCACCCTGTCCATGATTTCGGCCGCCAGGGGGCTCAGCCCAGCAGAAGGTAGGTGATACTGTCATGGAACTGGATCCTGCAATGTCACATGAATAAAACGTCAGTTCTGTATATTGAGGTTCTGCCATATTTCTAATAGTTTTGTGCTTTTATTCCTCACTAGTTTTAAGATCTCTACTTGATGTCAGTGAATAGCCATATATTTTTTTTTCTTCTTTAGATTCAGATACTGAAAATGTGCCCTGTCCCTGTGCCCTGTCCCTGTGCCCTGTCCTTGTGCCCTGTCCCTGTGCCCTGTCCTTGTGCCCTGTCCTTGTGCCCTGTCCTTGTGCCCTGTCCTTGTGCCCTGTCCCTGTGCCCTGTCCTTGTGCCCTGTCCTTGTGCCCTGTCCTTGTGCCCTGTCCTTGTGCCCTGTCCCTGTGCCCTGTCCTTGTGCCCTGTCCTTGTGCCCTGTCCTTGTGCCCTGTCCTTGTGCCCTGTCCCTGTGCCCTGTCCCTGTGCCCTGTCCTTGTGCCCTGTCCCTGTGCCCTGTCCTTGTGCCCTGTCCCTGTGCCCTGTCCTTGTGCCCTGTCCTTGTGCCCTGTCCTTGTGCCCTGTCCCTGTGCCCTGTCCTTGTGCCCTGTCCCTGTGCCCTGTCCTTGTGCCCTGTCCTTGTGCCCTGTCTTTGTGCCCTGTCTTTGTGCCCTGTCTTTGTGCCCTGAGTGACACTTGTCACAGATAAGGGTTCACTTGTATCCCACCTAGATAATGGGAGACAATGCGGAATCCAGACTGATACATTGTAGCTGCACTATTACATTGTAACAGACTGGACAGGAGCGTTGCACTGCTATAGCATTCAGAGAATTGTCTAAACTGCATTGTAACAAACCCTCAGCTGTGAGAAGTAATAGGTGTATGCTATCCTCATTCTATGGATTAGTCCGCTGTTTCCATTCACTGACAGCAAGCAGAGATCCAAAACACTAAGGGGCAAATTTGTTACGACCCGACTAACAGGGAGCGAGATATCTATTAAGTGTCTGCGGCCTCTCCCCCACATTCACACAGTGCGACGGGCAAGGTGCGGATCTGGACTTGACGTACACACTTGGCACATGAAAGGTCCCTGCGCCCAATGTGTGCCCCAATTTCTGTACGTCAGTGTTCAGACATAGAGGTTCCTAGTCTTTTAGAAAGTTTGAGACTTTTCACCATCTTATTTTCCATAAATCTGGACGTCCCCTTTAAATGCTGAGACCTGCGGAGTTGGCAGGCGGAGGTGAATCTCCTGTTACACATCTGGCGCGGGATGATCACATTTTCGCATTCGATCTTGGTCTTAATCCTGGACTGTCAAACACTGAATGAAGTGAAAGGTTCTCCTAAGCCCTGGAAGTGCTGGGTGTGTCGTCACATTGTGCAGGAATCCACACAGCTCGCCCGGGCCCGTTACACACATCAATAGTCAGACGTACAAAGGGCCCATTTACAGGGGTCGTCTGCTTGTCACATAGTCATCATCATCTTGTCACCTGTCACTTCTGCTACAACTGCAGCCAAATCACTAGCCAGGCCCTTGTGCACGCCCGGTATACTATTAGGTCAGGAGGGTCCCAGTGCCCTCCTCTTGGCTGGTGACCATGCTCCGAGCACCAGTGGTCTTGGGATCTGTTGGGTTGCAATGGTTTACCCTTCATGCAGTATTACATGATAACTATTCGTATGAATGGCCAACCATGTAATCCATGAAGAAGTCTACAAAATGTCGCTAGTGGCACTCCTGTCTGACCCATAAAGGGCTGCTGAGTGTCGGACCCCCCTCCCTCCCTTCCACTATCCCATCTGTATCCCCAGCACTGATGGTCACTTTGTATCTCTCCTGTCTTCTTTCCTTGTTTCTCTCACTGCTTTGCAATGGGTGTCCGGGCTCTAGTATAATGCAGGGGGGGAGGGGGTGTCACTTCACGCAGATAGATCTCGGGCATTTGAAAACTTAGAACATTGGTTTTGGTGCCAAGTGAAGGATGTCGTTCTTACATTTCCTGCGTCTCAAGCTGTGCTGCCTGTACAATTTCCAGAGATATTCTCAGTTATCGGCCTATTTCTAGGCAGCTTCTCCCAGGCCTGATGATATCTCCGGAGTCATACAGATAGAGTCACCTTGGTGTTAGAGTCTCATCTTTCATGTGACACCAAAATCACTGTTCTAAGTTTTACAGCACCTGAGATATATCCATGTCATATTTACTTGATTTAATTGGGATTAGGTCACAATCTCCCCCCAGCCCCATGAGGACCCTGGACGCTCCCTCATGTAGACTGGACAGTCCCTTCTAGTTGTGCCCCTCTAGGTTTTATCGCTGTGCCCCTCCTGGTTGTTTCCAGGACCCTCTCTCTGTACGGACACAAGGACGTCTTCTACATTATAGATGTGAGAACAGACCGGTGATGGCTCAGACCTGATAGTTTGTGTTACACTTTCCCTACTTCTGGCCCAGGGTTGGGTCGGCCGCCCATTTCCCAGCACGTTTCATCATTAACTACGAGGCTCCGTCCATGTTCTCAGCCTTGAACATTTTCTCCTTGAATGGATTTGGACAGAGGGTGACACTATTTATTTTTCCTCCGGGTTCCCGCTTCCCCCCTCTCCGCGCTCCGGGTGTAGTTTTGAGGATTTGCAGCTGTGAGAAATTCTATAATTGGCTCTGGCAAAGTGCAGGGATTCAGGGAGCCAGACGCCGAGACTCACCGCGTCCAACACATCTCCAGGCCCATGTGTGTCTCCTCAGCATCACCCCGAGTGGATCCGACATTAATGAGGCCGTTTAGAAGTTTCCTACAGGATGGCGGCGGCGCAGACAGGAGCGTTCACACGCATCGGCCCCTCGTCTGCTCCCAACACACAACTAACGCTCCAGACAATGTAACAAAAGTCATCGGAAAATTTGTAACTTTTTGTTTTCCATCCCATATCTTATATTGTGCAGTGACAATAGTGTACAATAATATATAATACCTGAGCCTATCGTATGGATTCCAAATCTGCAAAATCGTATCTGACGTGAATCATTGGGAGGAGTCTACTAACCCGTGTACATGTGTTCTGTGGGATGCAGCACCAACAATGAGCGATATCATTGGCGCACAGATCTTTTTTGCACCAAATATGTGTCACATTGCCAATTCTCAGAGTGTAGACCAAGGGACCAGGCCCGGGACCCTCCGCCTAACAAAGTTACTATAACTCACTTACGCCAATCTTTAGAGGTCAGAGGTGCTTAACAGGACTATTCATGCCAGTCCTAAAGACTGGTGTACAAAACGCCAAGTATTAAGCGGGATGTATTGGGGGATGATCTGGTAACCCGGCTTTGCTCTTTCCTCACAGCTGCCCATGAGCACTTAAAAGAAAGGGGTATCTTTGGGATCGCTCCCCCCCCCACCTGGCGTCAACCCCGCGGATTACTACCACCAGATGACGCTGCTGGCCGGACACCCCAGCCCCTATGGAGAGCTCTTGTTACAGGCTGGAGCAGCAGGGAGCGCGCCGCACCTTCACGACTACCTGACTCCCATGGATGGTGAGTACCAGTGCGGGGGCTGGGGTGTATGTTATATGACCCTGCGCTGAGTGTACACATTGGGGTGCAGTCTGGATATTCGCTATCCTGCACGCTTTCCCATATCTCCCCTGCTGTTATTATAAGATGTGAGGTTGGGTCTGCAGGGATTCCAGCACAGATCAGGTTTCTGGAGTAAATCCCAGGACGTTCTCAGGTAGCTGCAGCTTTCATCACGTCAAGACTACAAGAACCTCCAGTCACCTCTCACCCCTCCGCCCCCGGCCATGTCTGCAGGATGATTCCTATACATCACATTCACATTCCTGTGCACCAACGTATGTGACTATGAAATAGTTGTGTATAGCGCCCCCTAATGGTCAATTACAGTAATGGGAACACTGTGGTAGAAGGGATATTGGATATGGAAAAAGTGCGGGATACGGAATATCCAGACAGCACCTCAATATGTATACGCAGCGTAGGATCATGTAAAATACACCGCGTCCTATAGGGGAAAAGTGAAATCAATTACTGAAACTTACTATGAAGAAATTATATAAGTCTGAGATACTGTCCACTAATATACAGTAACATACAGAGACATACAGACAGTAACATATAGAGACATATAGATAGTAACATACAATAACATATAGCAACATACAGAGACATATAGTAACATACAGAGACATATAGTAACATACAGAGACATATAGTAACATACAGAGACATATAGACAGTAACATATAGTAACATACAATAACATATAGTAACATACAGAGACATATAGTAACATACAGAGACATACAGACAGCAACATATAGTAACATACAATAACATACAGAGACATACAGACAGTAACATATAGAGACATATAGACAGTAACATACAATAACATATAGCAACATACAGAGACATATAGACAGTAACATATAGTAACATAGTAACATACAGAGACATGTATACAGTAACATACAGAGACATACAGACAGCAACATATAATAACATGGTAACATACAGAGAATATAGACAGTAACATATAGTAACATACAATAACATATAGTAACATACAGAGACATACAGACAGCAACATATAGTAACATACAATAACATACAGAGACATATAGACAGTAACATATAGTAACATACAGACACATATAGACAGTAACATATAGTAACATACAGACACATAGTAACATACAGAGACATATAGACAGTAACATACAGACACATATAGACAGTAACATATAGTAACATACAGAGACATAGTAACATACAGAGACATATAGACAGTAACATACAGAGACACATAGTAACATACAGTGACATACAACTACATATGGTGCTATATATTATTGTATAGTATCAGGCGGTATATTTCTGGTACTGTTACATGTTACAATGCGATTCTCCGCGGCCCGCTGCCGGTTCGCTGCCTCCATATACAATATTTAGCATTGTGCCATTAATTGCCTCCTGATGTGGGATTCTCGCCCGCGCCTTCAGACAGGGGCCGCAGTGTTTTCTTAAGGAGTGAGCAGATTAGAGTCTACCGGTCGCCCTGTCATCATCTGCCGCCTTTAATCAGGATCTGGACTCCATTTCCCCCTAAAACAAAACAGGCAAAAACGCTGCATTAATTATTTGCAGATTCCTGTGCGGGGGAAGGGGGAGGAGCCATGGGGGGGCCCCGACACATTAATGTGTTATTTAGAAATATCCGTCATACGTGATGTATGTGCTGCTGACAGGGCCTTGTGTTATATGGTCTGAGCTCTGAGACACAGTATATTCTATATATAGATGATGATGGTGGACGTGACCCCCCCAAACCACACCCCCCCCCTGCCCACCCACAAGGGGTTGTAGAGTCTATCATACATAAGGCTTTCTTATCCAAATATCTGACGCATTGTTACAATTGTATCCAATCTGTGAGATACCCAGAGCACTAAGCCCCTCGTGTCCTGATAGTTTGTTACAGTGTATCAGCGCAGGCTGTGCAGGCCCCGGGCCCTTTGTGGACACATCCAGGCCCTGGTTTTCTTCCTCTTCTCCCCAGGGGTTATTCGTCCTTGGTAGAAACCTTCTGTACATGTTGTCGTGCACATACTGGTCAGGGTACGGCCTCGCACGACCTCGCTCTCTGGATCCCGCGCACATTTGTCACGTGCGTGCAGCGATTTCTTGCCAGCGCAGACAGGCCGCCGTTTACTTTAATTGTCATCTCAATCATTATTTACAATAACATCACAACCGGATTAAGACTAAAACCCAGATCTGGGCGCAGGCGGAAAATCTGAGCCCGCGAGAGATCTGTGTCCAATGCTTTCCTTGAATTAACCCCTTGTCTGCTGTAGCCAATATAAAAGAGCCCGGCACAGTCTGGAGCTTAGAAAAGTGCAAACAAAAGTACAGTCTGCCCCCGGCCACTATGAAACGGCTGACAACAGGGAACAATAGACTTCATTCTACAGCGGAAAATAATTCACAGCTGTACAGTCCAGTAACATCTAATAAGAGGCCGCCATCTATTAACATCATCTGCATTTCATGTCTCGCTGTTTGTAAGATCTCTGCTTGCTGTCAGTGCATGGAAATATCTTTGTTTAAAAAAGAAGCTTAAAGGAATTTTCCAGGCTTAATAATTCATGACCTATGCTTAGAATAGGCGATCAATTGAAGATTGGCAGGGGTCCGACACTTAGGGACCCAGCAAAACGGCTGTCTGAGAAGGCCGCAGCATTCGGGGGAACCCTACAGCCTCTTCACTACTTGGCCTGATCATAGATCTGTCCCAAATAGGGCTGAGCTGCAATACCAAACACAGCCACTATGCAATGGATGGCACTGTGCTTGGTATTGCAGCTCAGCCCCATTCGGTTGAATGGGACAGATCTATGATCAGGTTTTGTGACCTATGAACATGATGACAGATGATCTGTGAAACAGAAGTGACGCTCTGCTGCTTGTCGCTGCTGATCTGAAGGGTTCTCGGGTGTCGGACTCCCGCTGTTCTTCAGTCAATCACCTATCCCATATATAGGTCATCAATTAATAAGTCCTGGAAAAGCCCGTTAATATGTCTCACAACTGAGAGTTTGTGACAGTGAATTAGTCTGGATGAGATACATCAGCGGCACCAAACTCGCTTCTGTCCTGATAATTCGTTGCAATGTATCAGTAAAGGCAAAGTCACAAGGCGATTGTGTAGCCTGGACACCATTGTTGTAATCCATTAGCTTGGAGATGTTCTGAGCCTTTATTTGCGCTTCCATTCACTGACAGTAAGCCGTGATCTGCTAATGAGTCTTTCTATAACGATGCAACTTCATTTACATAAATCCAGAGACCCCCTTTAAATGAAGGCGTCTTCCAGTCATAGGCGGCAGCAGGCCAAGCTCCTGACAGGGATCCCGGGGTGACGGTCTCCTAGATTTCAGGGCGTCTCGCCTTGGCGCTGGATTCCGCTCTCAGGATTCCAGTCTTGCCGGATTTGAACAATGTATAAACCATCATGACAAGTTTAAGTATTTAAAATCATTTTGGGTGCGGCGTCCAGGACTCGCCGGTGGGATTGGAGCGAGCGCTGAGAGCTGTCAGGTTCGCTCCAGTGAGTGCGAGGAGACGAGTGTGCAGAGAGAAGCTATTATACTGCACCCTCTCCGGAGGAAAACCGCCATACAAGTGTCCGATACTGTCAGCATAGGGCGAAGACAAAGAATGGGAGAAAGTCCACCGTGCAGGATCGCCTCCGATGTGGCTTCTCTAATATTTGTTTATAAAAGATAAAAATGTTTCACCCAAAACAGCAAAAACTGCACTTTGCAGAATAAACTGCAGAACGGACTGGAAAGGGGGTGGGGCATGAGGAGGCGGAGCATGAGAAGATGGGACATAAGGGGGTGGAGCATGAGAAGATGGGACATAAGGGGGTGGAGCATGAGAAGATGGGACATGAGGAGGCGGAGCATGAGAAGATGGGACATGAGGAGGCGGAGCATGAGAAGATGGGACATGAGGAGGCGGAGCATGAGAAGATGGGACATAAGGGGGTGGAGCATGAGAAGATGGGACATGAGGAGGCGGAGCATGAGAAGATGGGACATGAGGAGGCGGAGCATGAGAAGATGGGACATGAGGAGGTGGAGCATGAGAAGATGGGACATAAGGGGGTGGAGCATGAGAAGATGGGACATGAGGAGGTGGAGCATGAGAAGATGGAACAAGGGGGTGGAGCATGAGAAGATGGGACATGAGGGGGTGGAGCATGAGAAGATGGGACATGAGGGGGTGGAGCATGAGAAGATGGGACATAAGGGGGTGGAGCATGAGAAGATGGGACATAAGGGGGTGGAGCATGAGAAGATGGGACATAAGGGGGTGGAGCATGAGAAGATGGGACAAGGGGGTGGAGCATGAGAAGATGGGACAAGGGGGTGGAGCATGAGAAGATGGGACAAGGGGGTGGAGCATGAGAAGATGGGACAAGGGGGTGGAGCATGAGAAGATGGGACATGAGGGGGTGGAGCATGAGAAGATGGGACATGAGGGGGTGGAGCATGAGAAGATGGGACATGAGGGGGTGGAGCATGAGAAGCTGGGACATGAGTCCTGAGAAGATGGGACATGAGTCCTGAGAAGATGGGTCCTGCCCCCCCCCCCCCCCCCCCCAGACTCTGGCACATTGTATCCCACTATAACATCATGTAGTTTTAAGATCCTATAGGGACCCGCTGCTCCTTACAGCCATAGAGATACATGATAAATTGGTTCCTGCCTGTGGCCACCACTAGTGGGCGCTCTGGGGCTTACTGCAGACTGTTGGGGTTATTAAAGGGTTCATACCTTGTCAGCAAACTTTATATAAATCAGTAATATAAGTGAATGTAGGAGACTTGTCAGGGAATAATGCTTCTTTCTCCACCTATATGGCTCTCTTCCCTCCTCCTTCAGTCACTCTGAAATCTCTGCTGACTTCTTTTTATCTCCTAAGTCACAGCTACCTATAGAAGTCTACTATATAATCTGTGCAGAAGCTGCTAACCTACCGCCCCGACCCCTGGTGGATTCAATAGAGGTCAGTGAGTCAGGCATTATATATGGCCCACCAGTTGCAGGCGTCTTATCTCCCACTGGTAATACTGGGACCAGCAGGGTGTTTGCACCTAAAGTTCTCACAATAAGGGCCAGTCCTGGTGGTCTCTATAGGTTATAATACATCATGCAGAGCTCAGGGCGCTGTGTCTGTGAGCTCCGCTTCATCGTGAGCCTTGGACAGCGGCCGGCGCTCTTCAGGGCCACACAGTGTGCGATTGATGGCGGCCAGGCAGCTGCAGCCTCTGCTGTGTGACTGCCCTTGTCTTCTCATTGCTCGCACCGTGCCAGATGCCGGTCATTTGCTCGGCTGCTGGACATCGGCCACAGAGACGACGCTTATGTTATTCCAAGCGCTGGGACGGCACATCCCAAGTCTTCCCTGATACATGTGTGAGCGCTGTCTGCAAGAGACGGGGACATTGTGCACCGTCCCGGATATGGAGACATTGCAGACCTTCAGCCCTGAGATCTGGGGCGTCCTCTATACTGGAAGTATATTATATGACCAGTATACAGATGGATGGCTCACTAGCTATGTGATCATATATGTTATCCTGTCGTCTAGAAGTCGCTGCTATTGGTTCATAGAGGGGTCCCCCAGTCCCAGGGGACCCTGCACACTCTCTATGGACACTGAACCTGTTCTGTAGACATTGAAACTTTAGAAACTGATGGGTTGAGGGTGAAATTGTGAACCAGGGTGGGCCGGGGAGATCCTTACTCAATGGGGCGTGCTCTCTTGGCTGACCGTGCATTGGTCAGTAGTCACAGGACGCACATCGTGCACATATTAATGGGGCCGCTAGGTAATGGCGAGCACCGACATAAATCAATGCAAACCAGGACAGAAAAATGAGCACAAAGTTTTTCTGTGTGTTTGATAATTTATCACGGGAAGTGGCACATTAATAAGCGGGCGTCCCCAGAGGTGGGCAGGTAACAGAGATAGATATGGCTGCCAGCACTGTCCTGCTTCCGCCAGCTAATAGAGGGAAGAAAGCAAGAAAACACATTGTAATCCGCTGCCTGCAAATCTCCAGTCATTAGTCATCCCTCATTGGATAATTATATCTGTGCCGGCGGATTCTATGTGTTCATTGCACAATAAGAGAGTGGCGAAGAGTCACTACCCAGGCGTTGTATCGCCGTAACTACAGGCGTCATATACACTGAACTACAGACTTCATATATACTGCAACTACAGGCGTGATACACACCGCAACTACAGACATCATATATACTGCAACTACAGACTTCATATGCACTGAACTACAGGCGTGATACACACCGCAACTACAGACATCATATATACTGCAACTACAGACATGATATACACTGAAACTACAGGCATCATATATACTGCAACTACAGGCGTGATATACACTGAAACTACAGGCATCATATATACTGTAGCTACAGACTTCATATATACTGCAACTACAGACATCATATGCACTGAAACTACAGACATCATATGCACTGAAACTACAGGCGACATGTACACTGCAACTACAGGCGACATATATACTGCAACTACAGACATGATATACACTGAAACTACAGGCATCATATATACTGTAACTACAGACTTCATATATACTGCAACTACAGACTTCATATATACTGCAACTACAGACGTGATACACACTGCAACTACAGACTTCATATACACTGCAACTACAGACATCATATATACTGCAACTACAGGTGCCATATACACTATAACAGCCAGCACCATATACAATGTAACAATGCACTAAACACACTGTAGCGATATGCACCCAGAAGTTCTGCACCCCCATCCCAGGATTGGGGAATAGACGTTGTTGGTGTAACCCTTTACCGCCCCCTACTGCTCTGATGGCAATAGGTGGGGTCCTGAGTAGGGGCTATTTGCATGTTCTAGAGAGAATCTGTAACTGTGACAGTCCTGCAGCCCTGCTGGATGCAATGCTCTGTACATCACTGTATATACTGTATATAGATGACATATACCTAACACTTCACATTTTATTTTACTCTTCCCAGTATCCCGGTTTTCCAGCCCCCGGGTCACCCCTCGGTTGAACAGGAAGCGGGCTCTGTCTATCTCGCCCCTCTCTGATGCCAGCATTGACCTGCAGACCATGATCCGCACCTCGCCCAACTCATTGGTGGCGTATATCAATAATTCTCGGAGCAGCTCGGCCGCCAGCGGCTCGTATGGACACTTATCAGCCGGTGCGCTCAGGTGAGTGACGTGTGTGTCAGGTCTGGCGGTATTACAGGGTTGCAGAGACATACCGCACAGGCCGAGAGCCTGACATTACTTCTATATGATCCATTACATGTATGTTTCCAGGCGTTACAATATCTGTGATACATAATAACTATATGACCGATTCCTCCGTCTCCTCCAGCCCGGCCTTCAGCTTCCCACATCCCATCAACCCAATGGCCTACCAGCAGCTTCTGAACCAGCAGCGGAGTCTGAGCTCCACATTCGGGCACAGTCCCCTCATCCATCCATCTCCCACCTTTGTATCTCGCCAGCAGGGGTGCGTTCCAGCCTCCAGCCCAGCGCCAGCGCCAACCAACACCACATCCAACCCCAGCCAGGTGAGCAGTCCACCCAGCACTACATCCCCTGGTGGCCTAGTCTTTATACCTGACAGTTGTCCAGATCTCTGCTTGCTGTCACAATATGGTGACGTACATCCTGGCCTAGCCCTGCTCACACAGCTGAGGTTTCATTACACTTGTGCCCTGTTTTGACAATCCTCTGTGAGCTGTAACACGGTCATCAGCTGTGTGAGCAGGAGTTGGTCAGAAGAATATCCCCACTCGCTGACAGTAAGCAGAGGTCTCATATGGCTGCCTATACTGGGCACATACGTGATGGCTCCGCTCTGCGTTCTTTCGCTCTTTTGTATCATCTTGATTTATGCACCGAGTGTCTCCTAACTGCGCAACGTTGTGTCTTTATCCAGAACAAGCAGAGCAGCGAGTCAGCGGTGAGCAGTACGGTCAATCAGGTGATCAACAAGCGCAGCAAAGTGAAGATCGAGGAGGAGGCGGCGGCGAGCAGGGACTCCCCCAGCCCCCCGGTAACGGCTTCCCTGTCATACGTGTCACAGTCATACAAGGATTAATGTCCTCACCACAGATAAATATTGTGGGGTTGTATCCCCTCCCCCAGCAAATTACTAAATATCACTGCTACAATGTATCCAAGAAGTATGTGCCCCCCCCCCCCATAACATGTATAAGGAAGTGTCACAGCAATAATGGAATATCACTGCTACAATGTATCCGAGAAGTATGTGCCCCCACCCTATAATATGTATAAGGACAAGAGCAATACAAATAATGGAATGTTGCTGCTACAATGTATCCAAGAAGTATGTGCCCCCTATAATATGTATAAGGACTAGAGCAATACAAATAATGGAATGTTGCTGCTACAATGTATCCAAGAAGTATGTGCCCCCTATAATATGTATAAGGACTAGAGCAATACAAATAATGGAATGTTGCTGCTACAATGTATCCAAGAAGTATGTGCCCCCTATAATATGTATAAGAACAAGTGTCACAGCAATAATGGAATGTCACTGCTAGAATGTATCCAAGAAGTATGTGCCCCCTATAATATGTATCCAGACGAGTGTAAATAAAGGGCTGTCACTGCTACAGGTTTCTTTTTAGGGTGTTTTATATCAATTAAAAGAATTCTTAATTCCATCAGTGGTTTAACCCTTTTCATCCTCTTGGCAGGATCTTGTGACTGAGCTGAAGGACGACTTGGACAGAGAGGATTGTAAGCAAGAGCCAGAGGTCATTTACGAAACAAACTGCCATTGGGAAAGCTGCAGCAAAGAGTTTGATACCCAAGACCAGCTGGTTCATGTGAGTGACCCCGAGACTTCCAATGTATCTATCATTATATATCCATGGTCCGGGCTCAGCAAAACTATCATTACACTGCAGACCCCTCCCCTGAGGAACCTGGACATTATCTCATCAGATCTGGCACTGCTCATTATCATTGCTAAACATCAGATTTTATCTGTAAGGAACCTGCTCATTATCCTATATCAAATCCCATCGCTCAGGAAACTGCTCATTATCATATATCAAATCCTATCACTGAGATGACTCCTCATAGTCCCACACCTAAAGAACCTGCTTATTATCACTTCGATTTCACCTCTGAGAATCCCGTTCATTCTCATTATTACATAGCAGATCTGATCCCAAAGGAACATCATAGTCGTAGACCAGATCCCACACCGTAAGCGTTTGCTGATTATGACACGCCA
This sequence comes from Leptodactylus fuscus, assembly GCF_031893055.1. Taxonomy (NCBI): domain Eukaryota; kingdom Metazoa; phylum Chordata; class Amphibia; order Anura; family Leptodactylidae; genus Leptodactylus; species Leptodactylus fuscus. The sequence continues at coordinate 94,896,364 of NC_134272.1, forward strand.
GATCCTGACCCTTAGGAACCTGCTCAGTGTTGCACATCTAATCCCATCCAGGGGCTTGTTCATATTCATATTGTAGCTCTCACCCCTGAAGAACCCATTCAGTACCCCTGTGGGATCTAGTCATTATCACATAGAAGATCCCATCCCTAAGGAATCTGGACATTGTCACCCAGAACCTCCCAACCCTGAGGAACTTGCTCACTATCACTCAGCAGATCCCACCCAAGTATTTACATTAGGAACAAATAGTTGCTGTCACCAATGACTCCAATCCATCAGTTACTGCGACAGATCCGACCAGTAACACCAGCCCTTACTATGCGGATTTTTGGTGCTTTTGTGGCTTTGCCGATTTAGAGGGTAAAACCAATATCCCAGTTTTGTGTATTTTGCAGTGTTCCCCTCTCTCGTATCCTCGTTCCCATCTCTTGTATCCTTGTTCCCCTCTCTTGTATCCTTGTTCCCCTCTCTTGTATCCTTGTTCCCCTCTCGTGTATCCTTGTTCCCCTCTCGTGTATCCTTGTTCCCCTCTCTTGTATCCTTGTTCCCCTCTCTTGTATCCTTGTTCCCCTCTCTTGTATCCTTGTTCCCCTCTCTTGTATCCTTCTTCCCCTCTCTTGTATCCTTCTTCCCCTCTCTTGTATCCTTCTTCCCCTCTTTTGTATCCTTCTTCCCCTCTCTTGTATCCTTGTTCCCCTCTCTTGTCTCCTTGTTCCCCTCTCTTGTCTCCTTGTTCCCCTCTCTTGTATCCTTGTTCCCCTCTCTTGTATCCTTGTTCCCCTCTCTTGTATCCTTGTTCCCCTCTCTTGTATCCTTCTTCCCCTCTCTTGTATCTTTCTTCCCCTCTCTTGTATCCTTGTTCCCCTCTCTTGTATCCTTGTTCCCCTCTCTTGTATCCTTCTTCCCCTCTCTTGTATCCTTGTTCCCCTCTCTTGTATCCTTGTTCCCCTCTCTTGTATCCTTGTTCCCCTCTCTTGTATCCTTCTTCCCCTCTCTTGTATCCTTCTTCCCCTCTCTTGTATCCTTGTTCCCCTCTCTTGTATCCTTGTTCCCCTCTCTTGTCTCCTTGTTCCCCTCTCTTGTCTCCTTGTTCCCCTCTCTTGTATCCTTGTTCCCCTCTCTTGTCTCCTTGTTCCCCTCTCTTGTATCCTTGTTCCCCTCTCTTGTATCCTTCTTCCCCTCTCTTGTATCCTTCTTCCCCTCTCTTGTATCCTTCTTCCCCTCTCTTGTCTCCTTGTTCCCCTCTCTTGTCTCCTTCTTCCCCTCTCTTGTATCCTTCTTCCCCTCTCTTGTATCCTTCTTCCCCTCTCTTGTCTCCTTGTTTCCCCTCTTTTGTATCCTTCTTCCCCTCTCTTGTATCATTGTTCCCCTCTCTTGTATCCTTCTTCCCCTCTCTTGTATCCTTGTTCCCCTCTCTTGTATCCTTGTTCCCCTCTCTTGTATCCTTGTTCCCCTCTCTTGTATCCTTCTTCCCCTCTCTTGTATCCTTGTTCCCCTCTCTTGTGTCCTTCTTCCCCTCTCTTGTCTCCTTGTTCCCCTCTTTTGTATCCTTCTTCCCCTCTCTTGTATCATTGTTCCCCTCTCTTGTATCCTTGTTCCCCTCTCTTGTATCCTAGTTCCCCTCTCTTGTATCCTAGTTCCCCTCTCTTGTATCCTTGTTCCCCTCTCTTGTATCCTTCTTCCCCTCTCTTGTCTCCTTGTTCCCCTCTTTTGTATCCTTCTTCCCCTCTCTTGTCTCCTTGTTCCCCTCTTTTGTATCCTTCTTCCCCTCTCTTGTATCATTGTTCCCCTCTCTTGTATCCTTGTTCCCCTCTCTTGTATCCTTGTTCCCCTCTCTTGTCTCCTTGTTCCCCTCTCTTGTATCCTTCTTCCCCTCTCTTGTATCCTTGTTCCCCTCTCTTGTATCCTTCTTCCCCTCTCTTGTCTCCTTGTTCCCCTCTTTTGTATCCTTCTTCCCCTCTCTTGTATCCTTGTTCCCCTCTCTTGTATCCTTGTTCCCCTCTCTTGTATCCTTGTTCTCCTCTCTTGTATCCTTCTTCCCCTCTCTTGTATCCTTGTTCTCCTCTCTTGTATCCTTCTTCCCCTCTCTTGTATCCTTCTTCCCCTCTCTTGTCTCCTTGTTCCCCTCTTTTGTATCCTTGTTCCCCTCTCTTGTATCCTTGTTCCCCTCTCTTGTATCCTTGTTCCCCTCTCTTGTATCCTTGTTCCCCTCTCTTGTATCCTTCTTCCCCTCTCTTGTATCCTTCTTCCCCTCTCTTGTCTCCTTGTTCCCCTCTTTTGTATCCTTGTTCCCCTCTCTTGTATCCTTGTTCCCCTCTCTTGTATCCTTGTTCCCCTCTCTTGTATCCTTGTTCCCCTCTCTTGTATCCTAGTTCCCCTCTCTTGTATCCTTGTTCCCCTCTCTTGTATCCTTCTTCCCCTCTCTTGTATCCTTGTTCCCCTCTCTTGTATCCTTCTTCCCCTCTCTTGTCTCCTTGTTCCCCTCTCTTGTATCCTTCTTCCCCTCTCTTGTCTCCTTGTTCCCCTCTTTTGTATCCTTCTTCCCCTCTCTTGTATCCTTGTTCCCCTCTCTTGTATCCTTCTTCCCCTCTCTTGTATCCTTGTTCCCCTCTCTTGTATCCTTCTTCCCCTCTCTTGTCTCCTTGTTCCCCTCTCTTGTATCCTTCTTCCCCTCTCTTGTCTCCTTGTTCCCCTCTTTTGTATCCTAGTTCCCCTCTCTTGTATCCTTGTTCCCCTCTCTTGTATCCTTCTTCCCCTCTCTTGTATCCTTGTTCCCCTCTCTTGTATCCTTCTTCCCCTCTCTTGTCTCCTTGTTCCCCTCTCTTGTATCCTTCTTCCCCTCTCTTGTCTCCTTGTTCCCCTCTTTTGTATCCTTCTTCCCCTCTCTTGTATCCTTGTTCCCCTCTCTTGTATCCTTCTTCCCCTCTCTTGTCTCCTTGTTCCCCTCTTTTGTATCCTTCTTCCCCTCTCTTGTCTCCTTGTTTCCCCTCTTTTGTATCCTTCTTCCCCTCTCTTGTATCATTGTTCCCCTCTCTTGTATCCTTGTTCCCCTCTCTTGTATCCTTCTTCCCCTCTCTTGTATCCTTGTTCCCCTCTCTTGTATCCTTCTTCCCCTCTCTTGTATCCTTGTTCCCCTCTCTTGTATCCTTGTTCCCCTCTCTTGTATCCTTCTTCCCCTCTCTTGTATCCTTGTTCCCCTCTCTTGTGTCCTTCTTCCCCTCTCTTGTCTCCTTGTTCCCCTCTTTTGTATCCTTCTTCCCCTCTCTTGTATCCTTGTTCCCCTCTCTTGTATCCTTGTTCCCCTCTCTTGTATCCTTGTTCCCCTCTCTTGTATCCTTGTTCTCCTCTCTTGTATCCTTGTTCCCCTCTCTTGTATCCTTCTTCCTCTCTTGTATCCTTTTTCCCCTCTTTTATCCTTCTTCCCCTCTCTTGTATCCTTCTTCCCCTCTCTTGTATCCTTCTTCCCCTCTCTTGTATCCTTCTTCCCCTCTTTTGTATCCTTCTTCCCCTCTCTTGTATCATTGTTCCCCTCTCTTGTATCCTTGTTCCCCTCTCTTGTATCCTAGTTCCCCTCTCTTGTATCCTAGTTCCCCTCTCTTGTATCCTTGTTCCCCTCTCTTGTATCCTTCTTCCCCTCTCTTGTCTCCTTGTTCCCCTCTCTTGTCTCCTTGTTCCCCTCTCTTGTATCCTTCTTCCCCTCTCTTGTATCCTTCTTCCCCTCTCTTGTATCATTGTTCCCCTCTCTTGTATCCTTGTTCCCCTCTCTTGTATCCTTGTTCCCCTCTCTTGTCTCCTTGTTCCCCTCTCTTGTATCCTTCTTCCCCTCTCTTGTATCCTTGTTCCCCTCTCTTGTATCCTTCTTCCCCTCTCTTGTCTCCTTGTTCCCCTCTTTTGTATCCTTCTTCCCCTCTCTTGTATCCTTGTTCCCCTCTCTTGTATCCTTGTTCCCCTCTCTTGTATCCTTGTTCTCCTCTCTTGTATCCTTCTTCCCCTCTCTTGTATCCTTGTTCTCCTCTCTTGTATCCTTCTTCCCCTCTCTTGTATCCTTCTTCCCCTCTCTTGTCTCCTTGTTCCCCTCTTTTGTATCCTTCTTCCCCTCTCTTGTATCCTTGTTCCCCTCTCTTGTATCCTTGTTCCCCTCTCTTGTATCCTTGTTCCCCTCTCTTGTATCCTTCTTCCCCTCTCTTGTATCCTTCTTCCCCTCTCTTGTCTCCTTGTTCCCCTCTTTTGTATCCTTCTTCCCCTCTCTTGTATCCTTGTTCCCCTCTCTTGTATCCTTCTTCCCCTCTCTTGTATCCTTGTTCCCCTCTCTTGTATCCTTCTTCCCCTCTCTTGTCTCCTTGTTCCCCTCTCTTGTATCCTTCTTCCCCTCTCTTGTCTCCTTGTTCCCCTCTTTTGTATCCTAGTTCCCCTCTCTTGTATCCTTGTTCCCCTCTCTTGTATCCTTCTTCCCCTCTCTTGTATCCTTGTTCCCCTCTCTTGTATCCTTCTTCCCCTCTCTTGTCTCCTTGTTCCCCTCTCTTGTATCCTTCTTCCCCTCTCTTGTCTCCTTGTTCCCCTCTTTTGTATCCTTCTTCCCCTCTCTTGTATCCTTGTTCCCCTCTCTTGTATCCTTCTTCCCCTCTCTTGTCTCCTTGTTTCCCCTCTTTTGTATCCTTCTTCCCCTCTCTTGTATCATTGTTCCCCTCTCTTGTATCCTTGTTCCCCTCTCTTGTATCCTTGTTCCCCTCTCTTGTATCCTTGTTCCCCTCTCTTGTATCCTTGTTCCCCTCTCTTGTATCCTTGTTCCCCTCTCTTGTATCCTTGTTCCCCTCTCTTGTATCCTTCTTCCCCTCTCTTGTATCCTTGTTCCCCTCTCTTGTGTCCTTCTTCCCCTCTCTTGTCTCCTTGTTCCCCTCTTTTGTATCCTTCTTCCCCTCTCTTGTATCCTTGTTCCCCTCTCTTGTATCCTTGTTCCCCTCTCTTGTATCCTTGTTCCCCTCTCTTGTATCCTTGTTCTCCTCTCTTGTATCCTTGTTCCCCTCTCTTGTATCCTTCTTCCTCTCTTGTATCCTTTTTCCCCTCTCTTTTATCCTTCTTCCCCTCTCTTGTATCCTTCTTCCCCTCTCTTGTATCCTTCTTCCCCTCTCTTGTATCCTTCTTCCCCTCTCTTGTCTCCTTGTTCCCCTCTTTTGTATCCTTCTTCCCCTCTCTTGTATCATTGTTCCCCTCTCTTGTATCCTTGTTCCCCTCTCTTGTATCCTAGTTCCCCTCTCTTGTATCCTAGTTCCCCTCTCTTGTATCCTTGTTCCCCTCTCTTGTATCCTTCTTCCCCTCTCTTGTCTCCTTGTTCCCCTCTCTTGTCTCCTTGTTCCCCTCTCTTGTCTCCTTGTTCCCCTCTCTTGTATCATTGTTCCCCTCTCTTGTATCCTTGTTCCCCTCTCTTGTATCCTTGTTCCCCTCTCTTGTCTCCTTGTTCCCCTCTCTTGTATCCTTGTTCCCCTCTCTTGTATCCTTCTTCCCCTCTCTTGTCTCCTTGTTCCCCTCTTTTGTATCCTTCTTCCCCTCTCTTGTATCCTTGTTCCCCTCTCTTGTATCCTTGTTCCCCTCTCTTGTATCCTTGTTCTCCTCTCTTGTATCCTTCTTCCCCTCTCTTGTATCCTTGTTCTCCTCTCTTGTATCCTTCTTCCCCTCTCTTGTATCCTTCTTCCCCTCTCTTGTCTCCTTGTTCCCCTCTTTTGTATCCTTCTTCCCCTCTCTTGTATCCTTGTTCCCCTCTCTTGTATCCTTGTTCCCCTCTCTTGTATCCTTGTTCCCCTCTCTTGTATCCTTCTTCCCCTCTCTTGTATCCTTCTTCCCCTCTCTTGTCTCCTTGTTCCCCTCTTTTGTATCCTTGTTCCCCTCTCTTGTATCCTTGTTCCCCTCTCTTGTATCCTTGTTCCCCTCTCTTGTATCCTAGTTCCCCTCTCTTGTATCCTTGTTCCCCTCTCTTGTATCCTTCTTCCCCTCTCTTTTATCCTTGTTCCCCTCTCTTGTATCCTTCTTCCCCTCTCTTGTCTCCTTGTTCCCCTCTCTTGTATCCTTCTTCCCCTCTCTTGTCTCCTTGTTCCCCTCTTTTGTATCCTTCTTCCCCTCTCTTGTATCCTTGTTCCCCTCTCTTGTATCCTTCTTCCCCTCTCTTGTATCCTTGTTCCCCTCTTTTGTATCCTTCTTCCCCTCTCTTGTATCCTTGTTCCCCTCTCTTGTATCCTAGTTCCCCTCTCTTGTATCCTTGTTCCCCTCTCTTGTATCCTTCTTCCCCTCTCTTGTATCCTTGTTCCCCTCTCTTGTATCCTTCTTCCCCTCTCTTGTCTCCTTGTTCCCCTCTTTTGTATCCTTCTTCCCCTCTCTTGTATCCTTGTTCCCCTCTCTTGTATCCTTGTTCCCCTCTCTTGTATCCTTGTTCTCCTCTCTTGTATCCTTCTTCCCCTCTCTTGTATCATTGTTCCCCTCTCTTGTATCCTTGTTCCCCTCTCTTGTATCCTTCTTCCCCTCTCTTGTCTCCTTGTTCCCCTCTTTTGTATCCTTGTTCCCCTCTCTTGTATCCTTCTTCCCCTCTCTTGTCTCCTTGTTCCCCTCTTTTGTATCCTTGTTCCCCTCTCTTGTATCCTTGTTCCCCTCTCTTGTCTCCTTGTTCCCCTCTCTTGTCTCCTTGTTCCCCTCTCTTGTCTCCTTGTTCCCCTCTCTTGTATCCTTGTTCCCCTCTCTTGTATCCTTGTTCCCCTCTCTTGTCTCCTTGTTCCCCTCTCTTGTCTCCTTGTTCCCCTCTCTTGTCTCCTTGTTCCCCTCTCTTGTCTCCTTGTTCCCCTCTCTTGTCTCCTTGTTCCCCTCTCTTGTATCCTTCTTCCCCTCTCTTGTATCCTTCTTCCCCTCTCTTGTATCCTTCTTCCCCTCTCTTGTCTCCTTGTTCCCCTCTCTTGTCTCCTTCTTCCCCTCTCTTGTATCCTTCTTCCCCTCTCTTGTATCCTTCTTCCCCTCTCTTGTCTCCTTCTTCCCCTCTCTTGTCTCCTTGTTTCCCCTCTTTTGTATCCTTCTTCCCCTCTCTTGTATCATTGTTCCCCTCTCTTGTATCCTTGTTCCCCTCTCTTGTATCCTTGTTCCCCTCTCTTGTATCCTTCTTCCCCTCTCTTGTATCCTTGTTCCCCTCTCTTGTATCCTAGTTCCCCTCTCTTGTCTCCTTCTTCCCCTCTCTTGTCTCCTTGTTCCCCTCTTTTGTATCCTTCTTCCCCTCTCTTGTATCCTTGTTCCCCTCTCTTGTATCCTTGTTCCCCTCTCTTGTATCCTTGTTCTCCTCTCTTGTATCCTTGTTCCCCTCTCTTGTATCCTTCTTCCCCTCTCTTGTATCCTTGTTCCCCTCTCTTGTATCCTTCTTCCCCTCTCTTGTCTCCTTGTTCCCCTCTTTTGTATCCTTCTTCCCCTCTCTTGTATCCTTGTTCCCCTCTCTTGTATCCTAGTTCCCCTCTCTTGTATCCTTCTTCCCCTCTCTTGTATCCTTCTTCCCCTCTCTTGTCTCCTTGTTCCCCTCTTTTGTATCCTTCTTCCCCTCTCTTTTATCCTTGTTCCCCTCTCTTGTATCCTTGTTCCCCTCTCTTGTATCCTTGTTCTCCTCTCTTGTATCCTTCTTCCCCTCTCTTGTATCCTTCTTCCCCTCTCTTGTCTCCTTGTTCCCCTCTTTTGTATCCTTGTTCCCCTCTCTTGTATCCTTGTTCCCCTCTCTTGTCTCCTTGTTCCCCTCTCTTGTATCCTTGTTCCCCTCTCTTGTATCCTTCTTCCCCTCTCTTGTATCCTTCTTCCCCTCTCTTGTCTCCTTGTTCCCCTCTCTTGTATCCTTGTTCCCCTCTCTTGTCTCCTTGTTCCCCTCTCTTGTCTCCTTGTTCCCCTCTCTTGTATCCTTGTTCCCCTCTCTTGTATCCTTGTTCCCCTCTCTTGTCTCCTTGTTCCCCTCTCTTGTCTCCTTGTTCCCCTCTCTTGTCTCCTTGTTCCCCTCTCTTGTCTCCTTGTTCCCCTCTCTTGTCTCCTTGTTCCCCTCTCTTGTCTCCTTGTTCCCCTCTCTTGTATCCTTCTTCCCCTCTCTTGTATCCTTCTTCCCCTCTCTTGTATCCTTCTTCCCCTCTCTTGTCTCCTTGTTCCCCTCTCTTGTCTCCTTCTTCCCCTCTCTTGTATCCTTCTTCCCCTCTCTTGTATCCTTCTTCCCCTCTCTTGTCTCCTTGTTTCCCCTCTTTTGTATCCTTCTTCCCCTCTCTTGTATCATTGTTCCCCTCTCTTGTCTCCTTGTTTCCCCTCTCTTGTATCCTTCTTCCCCTCTCTTGTATCCTTCTTCCCCTCTCTTGTATCCTTCTTCCCCTCTCTTGTCTCCTTGTTCCCCTCTCTTGTCTCCTTCTTCCCCTCTCTTGTATCCTTCTTCCCCTCTCTTGTATCCTTCTTCCCCTCTCTTGTCTCCTTGTTTCCCCTCTTTTGTATCCTTCTTCCCCTCTCTTGTATCATTGTTCCCCTCTCTTGTATCCTTGTTCCCCTCTCTTGTATCCTTCTTCCCCTCTCTTGTATCCTTGTTCCCCTCTCTTGTATCCTAGTTCCCCTCTCTTGTGTCCTTCTTCCCCTCTCTTGTCTCCTTCTTCCCCTCTCTTGTATCCTTGTTCCCCTCTCTTGTATCCTTGTTCTCCTCTCTTGTATCCTTCTTCCCCTCTCTTGTATCCTTCTTCCCCTCTCTTGTATCCTTCTTCCCCTCTCTTTTGTCCTTCTTCCCCTCTCTTGTGTCCTTCTTCCCCTCTCTTGTATCCTTCTTCCCCTCTCTTGTATCATTGTTCCCCTCTCTTGTATCCTTGTTCCCCTCTCTTGTATCCTAGTTCCCCTCTCTTGTATCCTAGTTCCCCTCTCTTGTATCCTTGTTCCCCTCTCTTGTATCCTTGTTCCCCTCTCTTGTCTCCTTCTTCCCCTCTCTTGTCTCCTTGTTCCCCTCTCTTGTATCCTTGTTCCCCTCTCTTGTATCCTAGTTCCCCTCTCTTGTATCCTTGTTCCCCTCTCTTGTATCCTTGTTCCCCTCTCTTGTATCCTTCTTCCCCTCTCTTGTATCCTTCTTCTCCTCTCTTGTATCATTGTTCCCCTCTCTTGTATCCTTGTTCCCCTCTCTTGTATCCTTGTTCCCCTCTCTTGTATCCTTGTTCCCCTCTCTTGTATCCTTGTTCCCCTCTCTTGTATCCTTGTTCCCCTCTCTTGTATCCTTGTTCCCCTCTCTTGTATCCTTGTTCCCCTCTCTTGTATCCTTGTTCCCCTCTCTTGTATCCTTCTTCCCCTCTCTTGTATCCTTCTTCCCCTCTCTTGTATCCTTCTTCCCCTCTCTTGTATCCTTCTTCCCCTCTCTTGTATCCTTCTTCCCCTCTCTTGTCTCCTTGTTCCCCTCTCTTGTATCCTTGTTCCCCTCTCTTGTATCCTTCTTCCCCTCTCTTGTCTCCTTGTTCCCCTCTTTTGTATCCTTCTTCCCCTCTCTTGTATCATTGTTCCCCTCTCTTGTATCCTTGTTCCCCTCTCTTGTATCCTTGTTCTCCTCTCTTGTATCCTTCTTCCCCTCTCTTGTATCCTTCTTCCCCTCTCTTGTATCCTTGTGTAAGTGGATGACACTTATTATGGGTCTCGTATATGATGTGTACTACGTCACGGCCGCGGTGCGGAGATAATTATCTTCCCCCTCGTTCTCTCTACAGCACATCAATAATGAGCACATCCACGGCGAGAGGAAGGAGTTTGTGTGTCGCTGGCAGGACTGCACGCGGGAGCAGAAGCCATTTAAAGCTCAGTACATGCTGGTGGTTCATATGAGGAGACATACCGGAGAGAAACCTCATAAATGCACGGTAAGCGGCCGCAAATCTGCCGATATCAGCAGCTGCAACAGTCCGACCCATAAATAGTAGCTGACACTGCCCCCCGGGGGACGCCACTAACCACTATACTTACTGCACCTCCGAGGAAGTCCTGGGGGACGCCTCCTGAATGTGCTGCGTTAACGCTCTTAGTGGCGGCGTGTAACATAGGGGGGCGGCGCGGTGACGAGGGGCCCCACATCTATAGGGTCTGCTCTATTACACTACACTTAGATGGGGGAATTCTCATGTGATCCTCCAAATCCTAGTTACACGTTACAGAAAAAGGCCAAATGTTACAAATGATTTCCTTTGTTCTGTGCCCAGGCCCTGCAGCAGGGAGGGGCCTATAACTGGTCATCCTGAGCCTCCTGGTTCATGAATAGAATTCTAGTACTGCAGTAAAGACTGAGGCACAAGTAAAAGAGACATGTGATAATTATCTTTATATCAATGCAATATTCTATGCCATTGAGGATCTGTGGAAAGCTGGGTGGTAAGATAGCAACTTGCAGAGAATTTTTCTTTATGGTAAGGGTCTGTTTAGTTTTGACATTTTCTTCCCTCCACAGTTTGAAGGTTGCTTTAAAGCTTATTCCAGGCTGGAAAATCTGAAGACTCACCTGCGGTCTCACACCGGAGAGAAGCCGTACGTGTGCGAGCACGAGGGCTGCAACAAAGCCTTCTCCAACGCGTCCGACCGTGCAAAGCACCAGAACAGGACTCACTCCAATGAGGTGAGCGCCGCGCACGCCGCCCATCTATCAGGAAAGTCTGTTCTGCTGACAAGACAGATTTTACACCTTACAGACATTCCAAGTAAAAAAAACCTTCCTTGTTATACAATTTATTTTGCCGAATCGCCAGACCGCACCAGCGACGCACCCCCGACTGTTTTTGTGTTTCTTAAAGTGGCTGCAGATGTTGGGTTGGCGCTTTTATACCAAATAGGTGTGGACTATAAAACCCGTCCGTCCTGTTAGGGCCGAGCAGAGGAAATAGGAAGCACCTGTGCTGCAGAGCTGGAATCCGTTGGGCTTTCTCTTTATATCCACCACATGCATTGTGCAGACCCCTCCGGTCATCCCCGGACCTGGCGCACACACATAACCTGCAGTTTTATAGCTTCAATAGACACATCAGGCCTCAGCGGCTGCTCCTTAATAGGGTAATGATGGAAAACAGAACAGCAGAGCCGCGCTCCGTGCAGCAGAGGTGAATGCGTGCTGGAATCTAGGGGTTGCGGTAATTCTAGAGAAACTCAATTCAGTTATTTTGCTAGAACAGCAGAGAGGTACAGGCGGCAGGGGCAATACACGGACAGGAGGGCATCTACTAACATACATGTGCACTGAGCAGAAGGACTGCATGCAAGGGACATGGATGGAGCCACCACAATGGAGACTGTACGGTGGAAGGCTACAATAGAGACTGTAGGATGGGAGACTACAATAGAGACTGTACAATGGAAGGCTACAATAGAGACTGTACAATGGAAGGCTACAATAGAGACTGTAGGATGGGAGACTACAATAGAGACTGTACAATGGAAGGCTACAATAGAGACTGTAGGATGGAAGGCTACAATAGAGACTGTACAATGGAAGGCTACAATAGAGACTGTAGGATGGAAGGCTACAATAGAGACTGTAGGATGGGAGACTACAATAGAGACTGTACAATGGAAGGCTACAATAGAGACTGTAGGATGGGAGACTACAATAGAGACTGTACAATGGAAGGATACAATAGAGACTGTAGGATGGAAGGCTACAATAGAGACTGTAGGATGGGAGACTACAATAGAGACTGTACAATGGAAGGCTACAATAGAGACTGTAGGATGGGAGACTACAATAGAGACTGTACAATGGAAGGCTACAATAGAGACTGTAGGATGGGAGACTACAATAGAGACTGTACAATGGAAGGCTACAATAGAGACTGTAGGATGGGAGACTACAATAGAGACTGTACAATGGAAGGCTACAATAGAGACTGTAGGATGGGAGATTACAATAGAGACTGTAGGATGGGAGATTACAATAGAGACTGTAGGATGGGAGATTACAATAGAGACTGCACAATGGCAACTATGATAGAGACTATACAATAGAGAATGTGATGGAGACTGCACAGTGATGACCATTGGCCGTGTACAGACATTACACATTCTTGCGCCATCCTATATGGATCATAAGTCATTAACTCTTTCATCAATACCTCTGGGAATAACACAACTATAGTATTATAAAAACTTCTACATCTTTCTTGTTGCTGTCAGTGAATGAGAACATCCGGTGTCGGTGCGGAGCTTTCTGATACTTGGACGTGTTCACACTAAGCAGAATGTTTCAGCTATAGATCCGTTCCATCACCTTTATGGGGTTGCACTCGCGGCAGCACAAGGACAGACAAATCTGCTACATGTGAATTCATCCTGACTGATACATTGTTATAAGCTGCAGACGGGTTTCTACCCTAAATCTGCCCAGCAAGCAGAGGTTGTAGAGATGGATATAATAGAGGCAGAAATGTATTGGAACATTTCATCCTGCAGTGGCTTCTGGCAGACGTTCGGAAGGTTGGACGTGGCTTCACTTTGGATTTGCTCAGTATATGAAGTTTAGTGCTTTGTCTTTTGCAGAAACCGTATATCTGCAAAATCCCGGGATGTACGAAGAGGTACACGGACCCCAGCTCGCTCAGGAAGCATGTCAAGACCGTCCATGGTCCTGAGGCCCATGTGACGAAGAAACAGCGCAATGATGTCATCTCCAGGCCTGGGCCCAGGGAGAACGGCGACAGCGACACCAGTAACAGACTGTCCGCAGAACACACAGAGCCTAATGGCGGCTTCAGGGGCAGAGAAGACGGATTCCAGTCCAGGACCATCAAGACCGAGGACAGTATGGTGAGTGCCACAAGCTGCGGGTGCAGAGGTGTATCCTATACGGTATGATATATAGCATGACATGGTTATAGACAGCAGCAGGCGACACCATTACTACAAGGAGCGCGACAATCTGCATTATGCCAAGGATTTCTAAGATTCTCTTCTATGCAGATCTGTATGGTGCTGTGGGATTAGGGTTGGGGATATAATATGACATATCGCTGCATGTAAACCTGTCGGCCGCAGATATTCTGTATTTACTAGGAGCATTTTCAGATGCCGTTAAGTTTAGCGCATATAACGTGGCGGTGGCGAATATTTTATATGCACATTAACCCAGAGGACACGGGAATCCGTAGAGAGTTTAGTAGTGGATGGCACGGCAGCCTGGCTGTATATAAATACATATAGAGAGGGACAGGTGGGAACATCACATGACGTCTGTATACTGCATGGAGCATGTCCTGGTATACAGGGTATCACTATTACTTATGGATCCCGGAATCAGGGAGGGGGGGGGGGGAGGAATGTTCCTATAATTTGAAGTCTTACGACTCTCAGTCTCTTACTAACGCCTCCACCTATTCTTTCCATTCTCTTTCTAACACTTTCCTAAGGACAGACGTTATCCAGGTGAGAGATGTCAATGCTGTGGTATTAAAGGGCCAGCGTCCACTGTTGTATTGCTAAGGGTTAAAATGTGAAGCCTTCTCCTCCTTTGATAGACTCTGCTCTTCAGTTATTCACCTTCATCTATTCCTGGGCTTGTCACAATATATCAGGTGGTCTAGAGGTCTCAGATACAGGGGGATGAATGCGGATGCTGCGCCCAATAGATCGCCTGCGCGGATACATTGTAACAACTGTGGGAGGAGCCATAAGTCACTGGCAACAAGCTGGAGTTACATGGACTAGGCTCCACCCCTGAGTGCAAGAGGGATTTATTAAAGGGATTGTTCAGGATAATTGATCTGGATTTGCATATATAATCGGTACGTTAAGAGTCAGTTTAGGATTGCTTGTGCATGCCGCATCCGTCCTCTAGCCACCACCTCCAGTGACCTCCTGTGCATGAGACTGTCCTCCATTTCTGATTAGACGTTGGTGACTACTACTCTCATCCTGCCCATGTGGTACTGACCTCATCATGTCCCATCTCTCAGATACAGCCCAGCCCTGGTGGTCAGTCGTCCTGCAGCAGTGAGCCGTCTCCACTTGGCAACACCAACAACACTGACAGCGGAGTAGAGTTCCATGGTGACGGAGGCCTGGGGGACATCTTTGGTTTGGAGGACACCAGCCCCATAGTGGACTCCACAGTCTCATCTGGTAATGCAATGGTCGGCCTGCAGCTCAGGAAACAAGGTGGCGGGGCGGTACAGCGACTGGAGCAGCTCAAGAAGGAGAAACTAAAGACCTTGAAGGAATCTTGCTCATTCATGAATCCAGCTCCACCTGCCAGGAACACCAAATTCCCAGCCATCACTGGAAATGGTAGGTGAACCAGGAGATACCTGGAGGACACTTGTGTATTGGTCACTCCTGACCCAGGGTTACATATAACGTGAGGCTGTGACGGGGCCTGAGAGCGGTTTTCTGTTGCAGTTGCAATAAATGAAGAAAATGACACAAAACCAATAAGTTTTTACTTTTCTTCCTTGCAGGCTCTTTACTTGACAGTATCGGTGTGCCGGGCAGTGTGAACGCAAACCCAAGAATTTCAGACTTGTCCTTGAATGACATCACGATGCTGAACCAGCTAAACGATAGGCGTGATAGCGCCACCAGCACCATCAGCTCCGCCTACACCAGTCGGCGATCTTCAGGGATCTCCCCTTATTTCTCCAGCCGTCGGTCAAGTGAAGCTTCACAGTTTTGTGGGAGACAGAACAACGCCAGCTCCGCTGATTCCTATGATCCCATCTCCACCGACGCCTCCAGGAGATCTAGTGATGCCAGCCAACATAATGGATTGCCAACACTTCTGAACCTAACTCCTGCCCAGCAGTATCGATTGAAAGCCAAATATGCAGCAGCGACAGGTGGCCCACCGCCTACACCCCTCCCCAACATGGAGAAGATGAGTCTAAGAAGCAAGATGTCCTTGTTGGATAGTTCAGATTACTCCTTGCCCTCCTTCAGGCAGCAGCCAGGTCCAAGACGGTGCAGTGATGGTTTGGGTAATGCCCCAGCACCAATGTTTCACCATGAGGTTCCTGGAAACAACACAAGACGTGCTAGTGATCCGGTGAGGACAACTGCAGGACTTGAAGGACAACATCTGTCAAGGGTTCAGCGTTTCTACAGCATGAACAGCATGAACATGCTGCATCCTCCGCAGGTCATGGACAAGAGGAATATCACTTTCCAACAGTACAGCCGCTCAGACCGACACATCTACTCTCCACGACCACCAAGCATCAGCGAGAACGTCATCCTGGAAAGTATGCCGGCTGATATGGATGTCCCTGGTGGGGAGGATGACCTTGTGTTGCCAGACGATGTTGTCCAGTATATTAAGTCTCAGAACAGGGGAGCGGCAGAGCATAAACCTCCATCAGACTTCAGTAACCAGCCTCCAATATTCCAAAATAACATGAAGAACTATCAGCAGCCTGCACAGAACCAATGTCGGATCCCTGGTCCTGAGATACAGAAGAGCAATATGCCTGTTCAGTGGAATGAAGTCAGCTCTGGCACCATAGATATCGCAGCTGAGGCACCAAAACAACCATTTGCACAAGGGAATTTGGCGATTGTGCAGCAGAAGCAAAACTTTAGCCAGTATCAAAACTTCAGCCATCAGCCGTTCCAGGCCAGTCCGAACACTCTCCCTGCGGCCCAGCAAGACATGGCACAGAGGAATTGTGGTGCAAATGGCCAAAGATTCAGTTATGTTCAGCACAGGCAACAGCCGATGGCCCAGTGCCAAAACGCCAACCCTGAGTTCAGTCAGCAGCAGAGTTTTAATCATTCTCCACATATGTTAAGAGTCCCAAATAATGGTCAGTGCCAACTCTCCCCCTCGTCCAATGTGTTAGACAGGCCTGGGCCTCACATGCACTCTCCGCAGAGTAATAACCAGCACGTGATGCTGAATGGCAGCCGAGAGGGGCACCCCGCAAACACCCCGAACTATTCAAGTACCTTCTGTACTAACCATGAAATTCTTCAAACCGCAAACCCCTACCCCAATCCGAGTAACCCCAACACCTTCAACAATGTGGGAATGCCTGCTCAAGACATTAACAATGCATTGATACAGCCAAGGCCCCCAGCGCATCCCCCCAACAGGCCGAGGAGTATACACTCAGGACATCACCCCTCTTTTATCAGAAGTCCGCACTCAGTGAGTGAGCTAAGTCCATGCCAGCAAACAGCAGAAGCGACCCCAAAAAGAACAAGCGAGGAACCTGAGCAGACCTCATGTATGAACCCTAAAGACAATGCTTTACTCTATTACTCAGGCCAAATACAGATGTTCGAGCAGAACAATTACAATCCTGGCACAGACTGTTCTGTGCGGCAGGTTCCCACCATGCCCTCTCCGGGGGTCAATCAGGTCACTAGCACAGTGGACTCCCAAGGCCTGGAACAGCCTCCTGTCATAGATTTTGATGCTATGATGGATGATGGAGACCATTCCAGTCTCATGTCAGGGACCATAAGCCCAGGCCTTCTCCAGAGTCTCTCCCAAAACTCTTCTCGTCTGACAACTCCGAGGAACTCTTTGACTTTTCCTTCCATCCCTTCTGGCATAAGCAATATGGCCATAGGGGACATGAGCTCCATGCTTAGCACATTGGCAGAGGAAAGTAAATTTCTTAATCTTATGTCCTAACTAAAAGCCCAGGCCTTGGGATCTCGTGATTTGTTGGGACTATAGAGCCTTCTTCTCTAGGACAATCTCCAGGGTATTGTGATGACTGCGTTGCAGGACGTTGACATTTGCCAGGCAAGTAGAAGGGACCGAGATGAGATTTGTGTTGTAGAACCAAGAGATGTACAAGAGGAAATTCCCGCAACTCCACATCTCAGGAGGCGTCTTCTCCACATCCACAATGAGTCACTCTTATATCTGGTGTTTTTTCATCCTCTTTAGTGTCTCTTTCCACCAGTGTCCACATCCTTACCCTCCAGTAAGACGGATGTGGACTGTAAACTGCCCAACATAAACTTTAGCTTAAGAGTTTCCCAAGTTTTTGGTGTGGAGGGGAATATCAAACCTTCAGCGGCGACTTCTTACACACAAACCGCTGCTGTGTAAGCTGTACAAAGTCTAGCATTGCTGTGTGCTGTCGGCGGCCGCGTTACGAGCTGCGTATCAATGCACTGACTTCATTACATTGCAGCTATCAAAGCCTCAGCATTGTTTACATCGGCGTGTAAATACTCAGTTTACGGTTCATTCCAGGGAGTATTGTGTGTCGTTCACATATCGTGCCAATCATTTCACACATCATGAAAAGCCATATTGTGTCCTGCAGAGTAGAGGCGGCTCCTCCGTGAATACACAGCTGCTGCTCCGCTCCTATGTACCAGGGCTCTGCCCCGTCCTCACTCATATTATCATCCGCCAGCCTCTTCATTCATGGAGACAAGAGGTTCAGTCACATGAAAGGGCAAATAAAGCAATAATAGGAGATGTTCCATTGTAACAAACCTGAAGCTCTGAACACGGTAGAGAGCACAGCGATATCTTCCCATGTCCTGTCTGTGGGTGATGGGGAATGTTGTGAACGTGGAGCAAATCTATTTATGTCATGATCCTCCCTGCAGTCATCTCCATGGACTCAACTTACCCCTGCTCTGACTGTAGGTACAGTGATCTCCTTCTGCTCTGACTGTAGGTACAGTGATCTCCCCCTCCTCTGACTGTAGGTACAATGATCTCCTTCTGCTCTGACTGTAGGTACAATGATCTCCCCCTGCTCTGACTGTAGGTACAATGATCTCCCCCTCCTCTGACTGTAGGTACAGTGATCTCCTCTGACTGTAGGTACAGTGATCTCCCCCTCCTCTGACTGTAGGTACAGTGATCTCCCCCTCCTCTGACTGTAGGTACAGTGATCTCCCCCTCCTCTGACTGTAGGTACAGTGATCTCCCCCTCCTCTGACTGTAGGTACAGTGATCTCCCCCTGCTCTGACTGTAGGTACAGTGATCTCCCCCTGCTCTGACTGTAGGTACAGTGATCTCCCCCTCCTCTGACTGTAGGTACAGTGATCTCCCCCTGCTCTGACTGTAGGTACAGTGATCTCCCCCTGCTCTGACTGTAGGTACAGTGATCTCCCCCTGCTCTGACTGTAGGTACAGTGATCTCCCCCTGCTCTGACTGTAGGTACAATGATCTCCCCCCTGCTCTGACTGTAGGTACAGTGATCTCCCCCTCCTCTGACTGTAGGTACAATGATCTCCCCCTGCTCTGACTGTAGGTACAATGATCTCCCCCCTGCTCTGACTGTAGGTACAGTGATCTCCCCCTCCTCTGACTGTAGGTACAGTGATCTCCCCCTCCTCTGACTGTAGGTACAGTGATCTCCTCTGACTGTAGGTACAGTGATCTCCCCCTGCTCTGACTGTAGGTACAGTGATCTCCCCCTGCTCTGACTGTAGGTACAGTGATCTCCCCCTGCTCTGACTGTAGGTACAATGATCTCCCCCCTGCTCTGACTGTAGGTACAGTGATCTCCCCCTCCTCTGACTGTAGGTACAATGATC
The DNA here is from genome assembly GCF_031893055.1 of Leptodactylus fuscus. NCBI lineage: Eukaryota > Metazoa > Chordata > Amphibia > Anura > Leptodactylidae > Leptodactylus > Leptodactylus fuscus. The sequence goes on from NC_134272.1 coordinate 94,914,855, forward strand.
TCCCCCTGCTCTGACTGTAGGTACAATGATCTCCCCCCTGCTCTGACTGTAGGTACAGTGATCTCCCCCTGCTCTGACTGTAGGTACAGTGATCTCCCCCTGCTCTGACTGTAGGTACAGTGATCACTCTCTGCTTTAACTGTAGAGTCACAGATCACCCTCTGCTCTACCTATAGGGATAGTGATCACCCCCTGTTCTGACTGTAGTAACAAGGATCGCTCCTGTTCTGACTGTTGATACAATGATCAACCCTGTCTGACTGTGTATACAATGATCAACCCTGTCTGACTGTGTATACAATGATCAACCCTGTCTGACTGTGGATACAATGATCACCCCTGTCTGACTGTGGATACAATGATCACCCCTGTCTGACTGTGGATACAATGATCACCCCTGTCTGACTGTGGATACAATGATCACACCTTTCTGACTGTGGATACAATGATCACCCCTGTCTGACTGTGGATACAATGATCACCCCTGTCTGACTGTGGATACAATGATCACCCCTGTCTGACTGTGGATACAATGATCAACCCTGTCTGACTGTGGATACAATGATCACCCCTGTCTGACTGTGGATACAATGATCACACCTTTCTGACTGTGGATACAATGATCACCCCTGTCTGACTGTGGATACAATGATCACCCCTGTCTGACTGTGGATACAATGATCACCCCTGTCTGACTGTGGATACAATGATCACCCCTGTCTGACTGTGGATACAATGATCACTCCTGTCTGACTGTGGATACAATGATCACCCCTGTCTGACTGTGGATACAATGATCACCCCTGTCTGACTGTGGATACAATGATCACTCCTGTCTGACTGTGGATACAATGATCACTCCTGTTCTGACCGTCAGTACAATGATGGCCCCCTTCTCTAACTATAATTGCAATGATCCCCTTTGCTCTAACTGTAGGTACAATGATCACCCCCGGCCTCTGACTGTAGATAAAATAATCACCTCTAATCTCACCATAGGTGCAATAATCACTCTTTGTTCTGACTGTGAGTATAATATTCGTCCCTACTCTAACTGTAGGTCCAAAGATTGTCCCCTGCTGGCTGTCAGTACAATGAACAACACCTCTATCATAGTTGCAGGGATCACCCCCTGGTTGTAGGAGCAATCATTGCCTTTGATCTGCCTGTTGGTACCATAATCACTCTCTTTTCTGACTGTAACCACATTCATTGCCTCTGGTCTGACTGTAGGTACAATAATTGTCCACCTCTGCTCTGACTATAGGTACAGCGATGTCTCCCTGCTCCACCTGTATGCACACTGACCCCTTGCTCTGTGTGTAGACATTAAGATTGTCAATGCTGTGACTGTGATACAATGATTCCCCCTCTTCTGGGTGTAAGTACAATGACCAGACATTGCTCTGACTGTAGGTACAAAGATTGCCCCAGCTACAATGAATGATTACTGTATGTGATACGTCGTCTAGGCTGGATGTATAGTGCAATAATTACTCCTGACAGTAACACAATGAGCGCCCCCTATATCTCCTGACTGATAGCCATCATAACCTCTCTGTCCTCATGGTGGCCTTGTGTCTCATTCACAACCAGCCATTTGTTCATGTTCATGGTTGACATATTTTTTTGGTTTGCTGTTTCTGCATCATCTGAAGTATTTCTGGATTTCTTCCAAGCCTGTAAATATTCTGTATAAATCGTCCCCCGATGTGCGAGACGGATCCAAGAAATTTATATCCTGTGACAAATCTGAGCGCATTTTTTTTTTACATTTTAAAAACTGCCTTGTAAATACACATTTTGTATATTAAACCTGTAATTTTTAAATCTGTGTTCATACTGGTTCTGTTCTGTGTACAAGACTACATTGTATATACAGCCCGACAAGAAGGGGGCGCAATGGTAAGAATCCACCGACCACAACCGTGTCAGACCCAAATTCACTGAGACCCTCCAACCATCTGAGAAACATATAACCAGGATCACAGAGAAGATCTAGAAGCATTGGAGCAGTATTATAGTAGTTATATTCTTGTACATAGGAGTAGTATTATAGTAGTTATATTCTCGTACATAGGAGTAGTATTATAGTAGTTATATTCTTGTACATAGGAGGTAGTATTATAGTAGTTATATTCTTGTACATAGGAGCAGTATTATAGTAGTTATATTCTTGTACATAGGAGCAGTATTATAGTAGTTATATTCTTGTACATAAGAGGTAGTATTATAGTAGTTATATTCTTGTACATAGGAGCAGTATTATAGTAGTTATATTCTTGTACATAGGAGGTAGTATTATAGTAGTTATATTCTTGTACATAGGAGTAGTATTATAGTAGTTATATTCTTGTACATAGGAGTAGTATTATAGTAGTTATATTCTTGTACATAGGAGTAGTATTATAGTAGTTATATTCTTGTACATAGGAGTAGTATTATAGTAGTTATATTCTTGTACATAGGAGGTAGTATTATAGTAGTTATATTCTTGTACATAGGAGGTAGTATTATAGTAGTTATATTCTTGTACATAGGAGTAGTATTATAGTAGTTATATTCTTGTACATAGGAGGTAGTATTATAGTAGTTATATTCTTGTACATAGGAGGTAGTATTATAGTAGTTATATTCTTGTACATAGGAGTAGTATTATAGTAGTTATATTCTTGTACATAGGAGTAGTATTATAGTAGTTATATTCTTGTACATAGGAGTAGTATTATAGTAGTTATATTCTTGTACATAGGAGTAGTATTATAGTAGTTATATTCTTGTACATAGGAGTAGTATTATAGCAGTTATATTCTTGTATATAGGAGTAGTATTATAGTAGTTATATTCTTGTACATAGGAGTAGTATTATAGTAGTTATATTCTTGTACATAGGAGGTAGTATTATAGTAGTTATATTCTTGTACATAGGAGTAGTATTATAGTAGTTATATTCTTGTACATAGCAGGTAGTATTATAGTAGTTATATTCTTGTACATAGGAGTAGTATTATAGTAGTTATATTCTTGTACATAGGAGCAGTATTATAGTAGTTATATTCTTGTACATAGGAGGTAGTATTATAGTAGTTATATTCTTGTACATAGGAGTAGTATTATAGTAGTTATATTCTTGTACATAGGAGTAGTATTATAGTAGTTATATTCTTGTACATAGGAGTAGTATTATAGTAGTTATATTCTTGTACATAGGAGTAGTATTATAGTAGTTATATTCTTGTACATAGGAGGTAGTATTATAGTAGTTATATTCTTGTACATAGGAGGTAGTATTATAGTAGTTATATTCTTGTACATAGGAGTAGTATTATAGTAGTTATATTCTTGTACATAGGAGGTAGTATTATAGTAGTTATATTCTTGTACATAGGAGGTAGTATTATAGTAGTTATATTCTTGTACATAGGAGTAGTATTATAGTAGTTATATTCTTGTACATAGGAGTAGTATTATAGTAGTTATATTCTTGTACATAGGAGTAGTATTATAGTAGTTATATTCTTGTACATAGGAGTAGTATTATAGTAGTTATATTCTTGTACATAGGAGTAGTATTATAGCAGTTATATTCTTGTATATAGGAGTAGTATTATAGTAGTTATATTCTTGTACATAGGAGTAGTATTATAGTAGTTATATTCTTGTACATAGGAGGTAGTATTATAGTAGTTATATTCTTGTACATAGGAGTAGTATTATAGTAGTTATATTCTTGTACATAGCAGGTAGTATTATAGTAGTTATATTCTTGTACATAGGAGTAGTATTATAGTAGTTATATTCTTGTACATAGGAGCAGTATTATAGTAGTTATATCCTTGTACATAGGAGCAGTATTATAGTAGTTATATTCTTGTACATAGGAGGTAGTATTATAGTAGTTATATTCTTGTACATAGGAGTAGTATTATAGTAGTTATATTCTTGTACAAAGGAGTAGTATTATAGTAGTTATATTCTTGTACATAGGAGCAGTATTATAGTAGTTATATTCTTGTACATAGGAGGTAGTATTATAGTAGTTATATTCTTGTACATAGGAGGCAGTATTATAGTAGTTATATTCTTGTACATAGGAGCAGTATTATAGTAGGTATATTATTGTACATAGGATTAGTATAGTAGTTATATTCTTGTACATAGGAGTAGTATTATAGTAGTTCTATTCTTGTACATAGGAGGTAGTATTATAGTAGTTATATTCTTGTACATAGGAGGTAGTATTATAGTAGTTATATTCTTGTACATAGGAGCAGTATTATAGTAGTTATATTCTTGTACATAGGAGCAGTATTATAGTAGTTATATTCTTGTACATAGGAGTAGTATTATAGTAGTTATATTCTTGTATATAGGAGGTAGTATTATAGTAGTTATATTCTTGTACATAGGAGGTAGTATTATAGTAGTTATATTCTTGTACATAGGAGCAGTATTATAGTAGTTATATTCTTGTACATAGGAGTAGTATTATAGTAGTTATATCCTTGTACATAGGAGCAGTATTATAGTAGTTATATTCTTGTACATAGGAGTAGTATTATAGTAGTTATATTCTTGTACAAAGGAGTAGTATTATAGTAGTTATATTCTTGTACATAGGAGCAGTATTATAGTAGTTATATTCTTGTACATAGGAGGTAGTATTATAGTAGTTATATTCTTGTACATAGGAGGCAGTATTATAGTAGTTATATTCTTGTACATAGGAGTAGTATTATAGTAGTTATATTCTTGTATATAGGAGGTAGTATTATAGTAGTTATATTCTTGTACATAGGAGGTAGTATTATAGTAGTTATATTCTTGTACATAGGAGCAGTATTATAGTAGTTATATTCTTGTACATAGGAGTAGTATTATAGTAGTTATATCCTTGTACATAGGAGCAGTATTATAGTAGTTATATTCTTGTACATAGGAGGTAGTATTATAGTAGTTATATTCTTGTACATAGGAGCAATATTATAGTAGTTATATTCTTGTACAAAGGAGTAGTATTATAGTAGTTATATTCTTGTACATAGGAGCAGTATTATAGTAGTTATATTCTTGTACATAGGAGGTAGTATTATAGTAGTTATATTCTTGTACATAGGAGTAGTATTATAGTAGTTATATTCTTGTACATAGGAGGTAGTATTATAGTAGTTATATTCTTGTACATAGGAGTAGTATTATAGTAGTTATATTATTGTACATAGCAGGTAGTATTATAGTAGTTATATTCTTGTACATAGGAGCAGTATTATAGTAGTTATATTCTTGTACATAGGAGGTAGTATTATAGTAGTTACATTCTTGTACATAGGAGGCAGTATTATAGTAGTTATATTCTTGTACATAGGAGCAGTATTATAGTAGGTATATTATTGTACATAGGATTAGTATAGTAGTTATATTCTTGTACATAGGAGTAGTATTATAGTAGTTATATTCTTGTACATAGGAGTAGTATTATAGTAGTTATATTCTTGTACATAGGAGCAGTATTATAGTAGTTATATTCTTGTACATAGGAGTAGTATTATAGTAGTTATATTCTTGTACATAGGAGTAGTATTATAGTAGTTATATTCTTGTACATAGGAGCAGTATTATAGTAGTTATATTCTTGTACATAGGAGTAGTATTATAGAAGTTATATTCTTGTACATAGGAGTCGTATTATAGTAGTTATATTCTTGTACATAGGAGTAGTATTATAGTAGTTATATTCTTGTACATAGGAGCAGTATTATAGTAGTTATATTCTTGTACATAGGAGTAGTATTATAGTAGTTATATTCTTGTACATAGGAGTAGTATTATAGTAGTTATATTCTTGTACATAGGAGTAGTATTATAGTAGTTATATTCTTGTACATAGCAGGTAGTATTATAGTAGTTATATTCTTGTACATAGGAGGTAGTATCATAGTAGTTATATTCTTGTACATAGGAGTAGTATTATAGTAGTTATATTCTTGTATATAGGAGGTAGTATTATAGTAGTTATATTCTTGTACATAGGAGGTAGTATCATAGTAGTTATATTCTTGTACATAGGAGGCAGTATTATAGTAGTTATATTATTGTACATAGGAGTAGTATTATAGTAGTTATATTCTTATACATAGGAGTAGTATTATAGTAGTTATATTCTTATACATAGGAGTAGTATTATAGTAGTTATATTCTTGTACATAGGAGTAGTATTATAGTAGTTATATTCTTGTACATAGGAGTAGTATTATAGTAGTTATATTCTTGTACATAGCAGGTAGTATTATAGTAGTTGTATTCTTGTACATAGGAGTAGTATTATAGTAGTTATATTCTTGTACATAGCAGGTAGTATTATAGTAGTTATATTCTTGTACATAGGAGCAGTATTATAGTAGTTCTATTCTTGTACATAGGAGGTAGTATTATAGTAGTTCTATTCTTGTACATAGGAGTAGTATTATAGTAGTTATATTCTTGTACATAGGAGCAGTATTATAGTAGTTATATTCTTGTACATAGGAGGTAGTATTATAGTAGTTATATTCTTGTACATAGGAGTAGTATTATAGTAGTTATATTCTTGTACATAGGAGGTAGTATTATAGTAGTTATATTCTTGTACATAGGAGTAGTATTATAGTAGTTATATTCTTGTACATAGCAGGTAGTATTATAGTAGTTATATTCTTGTACATAGGAGCAGTATTATAGTAGTTATATTCTTGTACATAGGAGGTAGTATTATAGTAGTTCTATTCTTGTACATAGGAGTAGTATTATAGTAGTTATATTCTTGTACATAAGAGTAGTATTATAGTAGTTAGATTCTTGTACATAGGAGGTAGTATTATAGTAGTTATATTCTTGTACATAGGAGCAGTATTATAGTAGTTATATTCTTGTACATAGCAGGTAGTATTATAGTAGTTATATTCTTGTACATAGCAGGTAGTATTATAGTAGTTATATTCTTGTACATAGGAGCAGTATTATAGTAGTTATATTCTTGTACATAGGAGGTAGTATTATAGTAGTTATATTCTTGTACATAGGAGTAGTATTATAGTAGTTATATTCTTGTATATAGGAGTAGTATTATAGTAGTTATATTCTTGTATATAGGAGTAGTATTATAGTAGTTATATTCTTGTATATAGGAGTAGTATTATAGTAGTTATATTCTTCTACATAGGAGAAGTATTATAGTACTTATATTCTTGTACATAGCAGTATTATAGTAGTTATATTCTTGTACATAGGAGTAGTATTATAGTAGTTATATTCTTGTACATAGGAGTAGTATTATAGTAGTTATATTCTTGTACATAGGAGTAGTATTATAGTAGTTATATTCTTGTACATAGGAGTAGTATTATAGTAGTTATATTCTTGTACATAGGAGTAGTATTATAGTAGTTATATTCTTGTACATAGGAGGTAGTATTATAGTAGTTATATTCTTGTATATAGGAGTAGTATTATAGTAGTTATATTTGTGTACATAGGAGCAGTATTATAGTAGTTAGATTCTTGTACATAGGAGTAGTATTATAGTAGTTATATTCTTGTACATAGGAGTGGTATTATAGTAGTTATATTCTTGTACATAGGAGCAGTATTATAGTAGTTATATTCTTGTACATAGGAGTAGTATTATAGTAGTTATATTCTTGTACATAGGAGTAGTATTATAGTAGTTATATTCTTGTACATAGGAGCAGTATTATAGTAGTTATATTCTTGTACATAGGAGCAGTATTATAGTAGTTATATTCTTGTACATAGGAGTAGTATTATAGTAGTTATATTCTTGTACATAGGAGCAGTATTATAGTAGTTATATTCTTGTACATAGGAGGTAGTATTATAGTAGTTCTATTCTTGTACATAGGAGTAGTATTATAGTAGTTATATTCTTGTACATAAGAGTAGTATTATAGTAGTTATATTCTTGTACATAGGAGGTAGTATTATAGTAGTTATATTCTTGTATATAGGAGTAGTATTATAGTAGTTATATTTGTGTACATAGGAGCAGTATTATAGTAGTTAGATTCTTGTACATAGGAGGTAGTATTATAGTAGTTATATTCTTGTACATAGGAGCAGTATTATAGTAGTTATATTCTTGTACATAGCAGGTAGTATTATAGTAGTTATATTCTTGTACATAGCAGGTAGTATTATAGTAGTTATATTCTTGTACATAGGAGCAGTATTATAGTAGTTATATTCTTGTACATAGGAGGTAGTATTATAGTAGTTATATTCTTGTACATAGGAGTAGTATTATAGTAGTTATATTCTTGTATATAGAAGTAGTATTATAGTAGTTATATTCTTGTATATAGGAGTAGTATTATAGTAGTTATATTCTTGTATATAGGAGTAGTATTATAGTAGTTATATTCTTGTACATAGGAGAAGTATTATAGTACTTATATTCTTGTACATAGCAGTATTATAGTACTTATATTCTTGTACATAGGAGTAGTATTATAGTAGTTATATTCTTGTACATAGGAGTAGTATTATAGTAGTTATATTCTTGTACATAGGAGTAGTATTATAGTAGTTATATTCTTGTATATAGGAGTAGTATTATAGTAGTTATATTCTTGTACATAAGAGTAGTATTATAGTAGTTATATTCTTGTACATAGGAGTAGTATTATAGTAGTTATATTCTTGTACATAGGAGTAGTATTATAGTAGTTATATTCTTGTACATAGGAGGTAGTATTATAGTAGTTATATTGTACATAGGAGCAGTATTATAGTAGTTATATTCTTGTACATAGGAGTAGTATTATAGTAGTTATATTCTTGTACATAGGAGTAGTATTATAGTAGTTATATTCTTGTACATAGGAGTAGTATTATAGTAGTTATATTCTTGTATATAGGAGCAGTATTATAGTAGTTATATTCTTGTACATAGGAGTAGTATTATAGTAGTTATATTCTTGTACATAGGAGCAGTATTATAGTAGTTATATTCTTGTACATAGGAGTAGTATTATAGTAGTTATATTCTTGTACATAGGAGTAGTATTATAGTAGTTATATTCTTGTACATAGGAGCAGTATTATAGTAGTTATATTCTTGTACATAGGAGGTAGTATTATAGTAGTTATATTCTTGTACATAGGAGTATTATTATAGTAGTTATATTCTTGTACATAGGAGTAGTATTATAGTAGTTATATTCTTGTACATAGGAGCAGTATTATAGTAGTTATATTCTTGTACATAGGAGCAGTATTATAGTAGTTATATTCTTGTACATAGGAGCAGTATTATAGTAGTTATATTCTTGTATATAGAAGTAGTATTATAGTAGTTATATTCTTGTACATAGGAGTAGTATTATAGTAGTTATATTCTTGTACATAGGAGTAGTATTATAGTAGTTATATTCTTGTACATAGGAGTAGTATTATAGTAGTTATATTCTTGTACATAAGAGTAGTATTATAGTAGTTATATTCTTGTACATAGGAGGTAGTATTATAGTAGTTATATTCTTGTATATAGGAGTAGTATTATAGTAGTTATATTTGTGTACATAGGAGCAGTATTATAGTAGTTAGATTCTTGTACATAGGAGTGGTATTATAGTAGTTAGATTCTTGTACATAGGAGTGGTATTATAGTAGTTATATTCTTGTACATAGGAGCAGTATTATAGTAGTTATATTCTTGTACATAGGAGTGGTATTATAGTAGTTATATTCTTGTACATAGGAGCAGTATTATAGTAGTTATATTCTTGTATATAGGAGTAGTATTATAGTAGTTATATTCTTGTACATAAGAGTAGTATTATAGTAGTTATATTCTTGTACATAGGAGGTAGTATTATAGTAGTTATATTCTTGTATATAGGAGTAGTATTATAGTAGTTATATTCTTGTATATAGGAGTAGTATTATAGTAGTTATATTCTTGTACATAAGAGTAGTATTATAGTAGTTATATTCTTGTACATAGGAGGTAGTATTATAGTAGTTATATTCTTGTATATAGGAGTAGTATTATAGTAGTTATATTTGTGTACATAGGAGCAGTATTATAGTAGTTAGATTCTTGTACATAGGAGTAGTATTATAGTAGTTATATTCTTGTACATAGGAGTGGTATTATAGTAGTTATATTCTTGTACATAGGAGCGGTATTATAGTAGTTATATTCTTGTACATAGGAGTAGTATTATAGTAGTTATATTCTTGTACATAGGAGTAGTATTATAGTAGTTATATTCTTGTACATAGGAGCAGTATTATAGTAGTTATATTCTTGTACATAGGAGCAGTATTATAGTAGTTATATTCTTGTACATAGGAGTAGTATTATAGTAGTTATATTCTTGTACATAGGAGCAGTATTATAGTAGTTATATTCTTGTACATAGGAGTAGTATTATAGTAGTTATATTCTTGTACATAGGAGCAGTATTATAGTAGTTATATTCTTGTACATAGGAGTAGTATTATAATAGTTATTTTCTTGTACATAGGAGGTAGTATTATAGTAGTTATATTCTTGTACATAGGAGGTAGTATTATAGTAGTTATATTGTACATAGGATCAGTATTATAGTAGTTATATTCTTGTACATAGGAGGTAGTATTATAGTAGTTATATTGTACATAGGAGCAGTATTATAGTAGTTATATTCTTGTACATAGGAGTAGAATTATAGTAGTTATATTCTTGTACATAGGAGTAGTATTATAGTAGTTATATTCTTGTACATAGGAGGTAGTATTATAGTAGTTATATTCTTGTACATAGGAGTAGTATTATAGTAGTTATATTCTTGTACATAGGAGGTAGTATTATAGTAGTTATATTCTTGTACATAGGAGCAGTATTATAGTAGTTATATTCTTGTACATAGGAGTAGTATTATAGTAGTTATATTCTTGTACATAGGAGTAGTATTATAGTAGTTATATTCTTGTACATAGGAGTAGTATTATAGTAGTTATATTCTTGTATATAGGAGCAGTATTATAGTAGTTATATTCTTGTACATAGGAGTAGTATTATAGTAGTTATATTGTACATAGGAGCAGTATTATAGTAGTTATATTGTACATAGGAGCAGTATTATAGTAGTTATATTCTTGTACATAGGAGTAGTATTATAGTAGTTATATTCTTGTACGTAGGAGTAGTATTATAGTAGTTATATTCTTGTACGTAGGAGTAGTATTATAGTAGTTATATTCTTGTACGTAGGAGCAGTATTATAGTAGTTATATTCTTGTACATAGGAGCAGTATTATAGTAGTTATATTCTTTTACATAGGAGTAGTATTATAGTAGTTATATTCTTGTACATAGGAGTAGTATTATAGTAGTTATATTCTTGTACATAGGAGTAGTATTATAGTAGTTATATTCTTGTACATAGTGGCAGTATTATAGTAGTTATATTCTTGTACATAGGAGCAGTATTATAGTAGTTATATTCTTGTACATAGGAGTAGTATTATAGTAGTTATATTCTTGTACATAGGAGCAGTATTATAGTAGTTATATTCTTGTACATAGGAGTAGTATTATAGTAGTTATATTCTTGTACATAGGAGTAGTATTATAGTAGTTATATTCTTGTACATAGGAGTAGTATTATAGTAGTTATATTCTTGTATATAGGAGCAGTATTATAGTAGTTATATTCTTGTACATAGGAGTAGTATTATAGTAGTTATATTCTTGTACATAGGAGGTAGTATTATAGTAGTTATGTTCTTGTACATAGGAGTAGTATTATAGTAGTTATATTCTTGTACATAGGAGCAGTATTATAGTAGTTATATTGTACATAGGAGCAGTATTATAGTAGTTATATTCTTGTACATAGGAGCAGTATTATAGTAGTTATATTCTTGTACATAGGAGTAGTATTATAGTAGTTATATTCTTGTACATAGGAGGTAGTATTATAGTAGTTATATTGTACATAGGAACAGTATTATAGTAGTTATATTCTTGTACATAGGAGTAGTATTATAGTAGTTATATTCTTGTACATAGGAGTAGTATTATAGTAGTTATATTCTTGTACATAGGAGTAGTATTATAGTAGTTATATTCTTGTATATAGGAGCAGTATTATAGTAGTTATGTTCTTGTACATAGGAGTAGTATTATAGTAGTTATATTCTTGTACATAGGAGCAGTATTATAGTAGTTATATTCTTGTACATAGGAGTAGTATTATAGTAGTTATATTCTTGTACATAGGAGTAGTATTATAGTAGTTATATTCTTGTACATAGGAGCAGTATTATAGTAGTTATATTCTTGTACATAGGAGATAGTATTATAGTAGTTATATTCTTGTACATAGGAGTATTATTATAGTAGTTATATTCTTGTACATAGGAGTAGTATTATAGTAGTTATATTCTTGTACATAGGAGCAGTATTATAGTAGTTATATTCTTGTACATAGGAGCAGTATTATAGTAGTTATATTCTTGTACATAGGAGTAGTATTATAGTAGTTATATTCTTGTATGTAGGAGCAGTATTATAGTAGTTATATTCTTGTACATAGGAGGTAGTATTATAGTAGTTATATTCTTGTACATAGGAGTAGTATTATAGTAGTTATATTCTTGTATATAGGAGGTAGTATTATAGTAGTTATATTCTTGTACATAGGAGGTAGTATTATAGTAGTTATATTCTTGTACATAGGAGTAGTATTATAGTAGTTATATTCTTATAAATAGGAGTAGTATTATAGTAGTTATATTCTTATACATAGGAGTAGTATTATAGTAGTTATATTCTTGTACATAGGAGTAGTATTATAGTAGTTATATTCTTGTACATAGGAGTAGTATTATAGTAGTTATGTTCTTGTATGTAGGAGCAGTATTATAGTAGTTATATTCTTGTACGTAGGAGGTAGTATTATAGTAGTTATATTCTTGTACATAGGAGTAGTATTATAGTAGTTATATTCTTCTATATAGGAGGTAGTATTATAGTAGTTATATTCTTGTACATAGGAGGTAGTATTATAGTAGTTATATTCTTGTACATAGGAGTAGTATTATAGTAGTTATATTCTTATACATAGGAGTAGTATTATAGTAGTTATATTCTTATACATAGGAGTAGTATTATAGTAGTTATATTCTTGTACATAGGAGTAGTATTATAGTAGTTATATTCTTGTACATAGGAGTAGTATTATAGTAGTTATATTCTTGTACATAGGGGGTAGTATTATAGTAGTTATATTCTTGTACATAGGAGTAGTATTATAGTAGTTATATTCTTATACATAGGAGTAGTATTATAGTAGTTATATTCTTGTACATAGGAGTAGTATTATAGTAGTTATATTCTTGTATATAGGAGGTAGTATTATAGTAGTTATATTCTTGTACATAGGAGTAGTATTATAGTAGTTATATTCTTGTACATAGGAGTAGTATTATAGTAGTTATATTCTTGTACATAGGAGCAGTATTATAGTAGTTATATTCTTGTACATAGGAGTAGTATTATAGTAGTTATATTCTTGTACATAGGAGTAGTATTATAGTAGTTATATTCTTGTACATAGGAGTAGTATTATAGTAGTTATATTCTTGTATATAGGAGCAGTATTATAGTAGTTATATTCTTGTACATAGGAGTAGTATTATAGTAGTTATATTGTACATAGGAGCAGTATTATAGTAGTTATATTCTTGTACATAGGAGTAGTATTATAGTAGTTATATTCTTGTACATAGGAGTAGTATTATAGTAGTTATATTCTTGTATATAGGAGTAGTATTATAGTAGTTATATTCTTGTATATAGGAGTAGTATTATAGTAGTTATATTCTTGTACATAGGAGAAGTATTATAGTACTTATATTCTTGTACATAGCAGTATTATAGTAGTTATATTCTTGTACATAGGAGTAGTATTATAGTAGTTATATTCTTGTACATAGGAGCAGTATTATAGTAGTTATATTCTTGTACATAGGAGTAGTATTATAGTAGTTATATTCTTGTACGTAGGAGCAGTATTATAGTAGTTATATTCTTGTACATAGGAGGTAGTATTATAGTAGTTATATTCTTGTACATAGGAGTAGTATTATAGTAGTTATATTCTTGTATATAGGAGGTAGTATTATAGTAGTTATATTCTTGTACATAGGGGGTAGTATTATAGTAGTTATATTCTTGTACATAGGAGTAGTATTATAGTAGTTATATTCTTGTATATAGGAGGTAGTATTATAGTAGTTATATTCTTGTACATAGGAGGTAGTATTATAGTAGTTATATTCTTGTACATAGGATTAGTATTATAATAGTTATATTCTTATACATAGGAGTAGTATTATAGTAGTTATATTCTTATACATAGGAGTAGTATTATAGTAGTTATATTCTTATACATAGGAGTAGTATTATAGTAGTTATATTCTTGTACATAGGAGTAGTATTATAGTAGTTATATTCTTGTACATAGGAGTAGTATTATAGTAGTTATATTCTTGTACATAGGAGTAGTATTATAGTAGTTATATTCTTGTACATAGGAGTAGTATTATAGTAGTTATATTCTTGTACATAGGAGGTAGTATTATAGTAGTTATATTCTTGTACATAGGAGCAGTATTATAGTAGTTATATTCTTGTACATAGGAGGTAGTATTATAGTAGTTATATTCTTGTACATAGGAGTAGTATTATAGTAGTTATATTCTTGTATATAGGAGTAGTATTATAGTAGTTATATTCTTGTATATAGGAGTAGTATTATAGTAGTTATATTCTTGTATATAGGAGTAGTATTATAGTAGTTATATTCTTGTACATAGGAGAAGTATTATAGTACTTATATTCTTGTACATAGCAGTATTATAGTAGTTATATTCTTGTACATAGGAGTAGTATTATAGTAGTTATATTCTTGTACATAGGAGTAGTATTATAGTAGTTATATTCTTGTATATAGGAGTAGTATTATAGTAGTTATATTCTTGTACATAAGAGTAGTATTATAGTAGTTATATTCTTGTACATAGGAGGTAGTATTATAGTAGTTATATTCTTGTATATAGGAGTAGTATTATAGTAGTTATATTTGTGTACATAGGAGCAGTATTATAGTAGTTATATTCTTGTACATAGGAGTAGTATTATAGTAGTTATATTCTTGTACATAGGAGTAGTATTATAGTAGTTATATTCTTGTACATAGGAGGTAGTATTATAGTAGTTATGTTCTTGTACATAGGAGCAGTATTATAGTAGTTATATTCTTGTACATAGCAGGTAGTATTATAGTAGTTATATTCTTGTACATAGGAGCAGTATTATAGTAGTTATATTCTTGTACATAGGAGGTAGTATTATAGTAGTTATATTCTTGTACATAGGAGTAGTATTATAGTAGTTATATTCTTGTATATAGGAGTAGTATTATAGTAGTTATATTCTTGTATATAGGAGTAGTATTATAGTAGTTATATTCTTGTACATAGGAGTAGTATTATAGTAGTTATATTCTTGTACATAGGAGAAGTATTATAGTACTTATATTCTTGTACATAGCAGTATTATAGTAGTTATATTCTTGTACATAGGAGTAGTATTATAGTAGTTATATTTGTGTACATAGGAGCAGTATTATAGTAGTTAGATTCTTGTACATAGGAGTAGTATTATAGTAGTTATATTCTTGTACATAGGAGTAGTATTATAGTAGTTATATTCTTGTACATAGGAGCAGTATTATAGTAGTTATATTCTTGTACATAGGAGTAGTATTATAGTAGTTATATTCTTGTACATAGGAGTAGTATTATAGTAGTTATGTTCTTGTACATAGGAGCAGTATTATAGTAGTTATATTCTTGTACATAGGAGCAGTATTATAGTAGTTATATTCTTGTACATAGGAGTAGTATTATAGTAGTTATATTCTTGTACATAGGAGCAGTATTATAGTAGTTATATTCTTGTACATAGGAGTAGTATTATAGTAGTTATATTCTTGTACATAGGAGCAGTATTATAGTAGTTATATTCTTGTACATAGGAGTAGTATTATAGTAGTTATTTTCTTGTACATAGGAGGTAGTATTATAGTAGTTATATTCTTGTACATAGGAGGTAGTATTATAGTAGTTATATTGTACATAGGATCAGTATTATAGTAGTTATATTCTTGTACATAGGAGGTAGTATTATAGTAGTTATATTGTACATAGGAGCAGTATTATAGTAGTTATATTCTTGTACATAGGAGTAGAATTATAGTAGTTATATTCTTGTACATAGGAGTAGTATTATAGTAGTTATATTCTTGTACATAGGAGTAGTATTATAGTAGTTATATTCTTGTACATAGGAGGTAGTATTATAGTAGTTATATTCTTGTACATAGGAGTAGTATTATAGTAGTTATATTCTTGTACATAGGAGTAGTATTATAGTAGTTATATTCTTGTACATAGGAGTAGTATTATAGTAGTTATATTCTTGTATATAGGAGCAGTATTATAGTAGTTATATTCTTGTACATAGGAGTAGTATTATAGTAGTTATATTCTTGTACATAGGAGTAGTATTATAGTAGTTATATTCTTGTACATAGGAGTAGTATTATAGTAGTTATATTCTTGTACATAGGAGGTAGTATTATAGTAGTTATATTGTACATAGGAGCAGTATTATAGTAGTTATATTCTTGTACATAGGAGTAGTATTATAGTAGTTATATTCTTGTACATAGGAGTAGTATTATAGTAGTTATATTCTTGTACATAGGAGTAGTATTATAGTAGTTATATTCTTGTATATAGGAGCAGTATTATAGTAGTTATGTTCTTGTACATAGGAGTAGTATTATAGTAGTTATATTCTTGTACATAGGAGCAGTATTATAGTAGTTATATTCTTGTACATAGGAGTAGTATTATAGTAGTTATATTCTTGTACGTAGGAGCAGTATTATAGTAGTTATATTCTTGTATGTAGGAGCAGTATTATAGTAGTTATATTCTTGTACATAGGAGGTAGTATTATAGTAGTTATATTCTTGTACATAGGAGAAGTATTATAGTAGTTATATTCTTTTATATAGGAGGTAGTATTATAGTAGTTGTATTCTTGTACATAGGAGGTAGTATTATAGTAGTTATATTCTTGTACATAGGAGTAGTATTATAGTAGTTATATTCTTATACATAGGAGTAGTATTATAGTAGTTATATTCTTATACATAGGAGTAGTATTATAGTAGTTATATTCTTGTACATAGGAGTAGTATTATAGTACTTATATTCTTGTACATAGGAGTAGTATTATAGTAGTTATATTCTTGTACATAGGGGGTAGTATTATAGTAGTTATATTCTTGTACATAGGAGTAGTATTATAGTAGTTATATTCTTATACATAGGAGTAGTATTATAGTAGTTATATTCTTGTACATAGGAGTAGTATTATAGTAGTTATATTCTTGTATATAGGAGGTAGTATTATAGTAGTTATATTCTTGTACATAGGAGTAGTATTATAGTAGTTATATTCTTGTACATAGGAGTAGTATTATAGTAGTTATATTCTTGTACATAGGAGCAGTATTATAGTAGTTATATTCTTGTACATAGGAGTAGTATTATAGTAGTTATATTCTTGTACATAGGAGTAGTATTATAGTAGTTATATTCTTGTACATAGGAGTAGTATTATAGTAGTTATATTCTTGTATATAGGAGCAGTATTATAGTAGTTATATTCTTGTACATAGGAGTAGTATTATAGTAGTTATATTGTACATAGGAGCAGTATTATAGTAGTTATATTCTTGTACATAGGAGTAGTATTATAGTAGTTATATTCTTGTACATAGGAGTAGTATTATAGTAGTTATATTCTTGTATATAGGAGCAGTATTATAGTAGTTATATTCTTGTACATAGGAGTAGTATTATAGTAGTTATATTCTTGTACATAGGAGCAGTATTATAGTAGTTATATTCTTGTACATAGGAGGTAGTATTATAGTAGTTATATTCTTGTACATAGGAGTATTATTATAGTAGTTATATTCTTGTACATAGGAGTAGTATTATAGTAGTTATATTCTTGTACATAGGAGCAGTATTATAGTAGTTATATTCTTGTACATAGGAGTAGTATTATAGTAGTTATATTCTTGTACGTAGGAGCAGTATTATAGTAGTTATATTCTTGTACATAGGAGGTAGTATTATAGTAGTTATATTCTTGTACATAGGAGAAGTATTATAGTAGTTATATTCTTTTATATAGGAGGTAGTATTATAGTAGTTATATTCTTGTACATAGGAGGTAGTATTATAGTAGTTATATTCTTGTACATAGGAGGTAGTATTATAGTAGTTATATTCTTGTACATAGGAGAAGTATTATAGTAGTTATATTCTTATACATAGGAGTAGTATTATAGTAGTTATATTCTTATACATAGGAGTAGTATTATAGTAGTTATATTCTTGTACATAGGAGTAGTATTATAGTAGTTATATTCTTGTACATAGGAGTAGTATTATAGTAGTTATATTCTTGTACATAGGAGCAGTATTATAGTAGTTATATTCTTGTACATAGGAGTAGTATTATAGTAGTTATATTCTTGTACGTAGGAGCAGTATTATAGTAGTTATATTCTTGTACATAGGAGGTAGTATTATAGTAGTTATATTCTTGTACATAGGAGCAGTATTATAGTAGTTATATTCTTGTACATAGGAGGTAGTATTATAGTAGTTATATTCTTGTACATAGGAGTAGTATTATAGTAGTTATATTCTTGTATATAGGAGTAGTATTATAGTAGTTATATTCTTGTATATAGGAGTAGTATTATAGTAGTTATATTCTTGTATATAGGAGTAGTATTATAGTAGTTATATTCTTGTACATAGGAGAAGTATTATAGTACTTATATTCTTGTACATAGCAGTATTATAGTAGTTATATTCTTGTACATAGGAGTAGTATTATAGTAGTTATATTCTTGTACATAGGAGTAGTATTATAGTAGTTATATTCTTGTATATAGGAGTAGTATTATAGTAGTTATATTCTTGTACATAAGAGTAGTATTATAGTAGTTATATTCTTGTACATAGGAGGTAGTATTATAGTAGTTATATTCTTGTATATAGGAGTAGTATTATAGTAGTTATATTCTTGTACATAGGAGCAGTATTATAGTAGTTATATTCTTGTACATAGGAGCAGTATTATAGTAGTTATATTCTTGTACATAGGAGTAGTATTATAGTA
This sequence comes from Leptodactylus fuscus, assembly GCF_031893055.1. Classification (NCBI taxonomy): domain Eukaryota; kingdom Metazoa; phylum Chordata; class Amphibia; order Anura; family Leptodactylidae; genus Leptodactylus; species Leptodactylus fuscus. Next base: position 94,934,182 of record NC_134272.1, read on the forward strand.
GTTATATTCTTGTACATAGGAGTAGTATTATAGTAGTTATATTCTTGTACATAGGAGGTAGTATTATAGTAGTTATGTTCTTGTACATAGGAGCAGTATTATAGTAGTTATATTCTTGTACATAGCAGGTCGTATTATAGTAGTTATATTCTTGTACATAGGAGCAGTATTATAGTAGTTATATTCTTGTACATAGGAGGTAGTATTATAGTAGTTATATTCTTGTACATAGGAGTAGTATTATAGTAGTTATATTCTTGTATATAGGAGTAGTATTATAGTAGTTATATTCTTGTATATAGGAGTAGTATTATAGTAGTTATATTCTTGTATATAGGAGTAGTATTATAGTAGTTATATTCTTGTACATAGGAGAAGTATTATAGTACTTATATTCTTGTACATAGCAGTATTATAGTAGTTATATTCTTGTACATAGGAGTAGTATTATAGTAGTTATATTTGTGTACATAGGAGCAGTATTATAGTAGTTAGATTCTTGTACATAGGAGTAGTATTATAGTAGTTATATTCTTGTACATAGGAGCAGTATTATAGTAGTTATATTCTTGTACATAGGAGTAGTATTATAGTAGTTATATTCTTGTACATAGGAGTAGTATTATAGTAGTTATATTCTTGTATATAGGAGGTAGTATTATAGTAGTTATATTCTTGTACATAGGAGGTAGTATTATAGTAGTTATATTCTTGTACATAGGATTAGTATTATAATAGTTATATTCTTATACATAGGAGTAGTATTATAGTAGTTATATTCTTATACATAGGAGTAGTATTATAGTAGTTATATTCTTGTACATAGGAGTAGTATTATAGTAGTTATATTCTTGTACATAGGAGTAGTATTATAGTAGTTATATTCTTGTACATAGGAGTAGTATTATAGTAGTTATATTCTTGTACATAGGAGTAGTATTATAGTAGTTATATTCTTGTACATAGGAGGTAGTATTATAGTAGTTATATTCTTGTACATAGGAGGTAGTATTATAGTAGTTATATTCTTGTACATAGGAGCAGTATTATAGTAGTTATATTCTTGTACATAGCAGGTAGTATTATAGTAGTTATATTCTTGTACATAGGAGCAGTATTATAGTAGTTATATTCTTGTACATAGGAGGTAGTATTATAGTAGTTATATTCTTGTACATAGGAGTAGTATTATAGTAGTTATATTCTTGTATATAGGAGTAGTATTATAGTAGTTATATTCTTGTATATAGGAGTAGTATTATAGTAGTTATATTCTTGTATATAGGAGTAGTATTATAGTAGTTATATTCTTGTACATAGGAGAAGTATTATAGTACTTATATTCTTGTACATAGCAGTATTATAGTAGTTATATTCTTGTACATAGGAGTAGTATTATAGTAGTTATATTCTTGTACATAGGAGTAGTATTATAGTAGTTATATTCTTGTATATAGGAGTAGTATTATAGTAGTTATATTCTTGTACATAAGAGTAGTATTATAGTAGTTATATTCTTGTACATAGGAGGTAGTATTATAGTAGTTATATTCTTGTATATAGGAGTAGTATTATAGTAGTTATATTCTTGTACATAGGAGCAGTATTATAGTAGTTATATTCTTGTACATAGGAGCAGTATTATAGTAGTTATATTCTTGTACATAGGAGTAGTATTATAGTAGTTATATTCTTGTACATAGGAGTAGTATTATAGTAGTTATATTCTTGTACATAGGAGGTAGTATTATAGTAGTTATGTTCTTGTACATAGGAGCAGTATTATAGTAGTTATATTCTTGTACATAGGAGTAGTATTATAGTAGTTATATTCTTGTACATAGGAGCAGTATTATAGTAGTTATATTCTTGTACATAGGAGTAGTATTATAGTAGTTATATTCTTGTACATAGGAGCAGTATTATAGTAGTTATATTCTTGTACATAGGAGTAGTATTATAGTAGTTATATTCTTGTACATAGGAGCAGTATTATAGTAGTTATATTCTTGTACATAGGAGTAGTATTATAGTAGTTATATTCTTGTACATAGGAGCAGTATTATAGTAGTTATATTCTTGTACATAGGAGTAGTATTATAGTAGTTATTTTCTTGTACATAGGAGGTAGTATTATAGTAGTTATATTCTTGTACATAGGAGGTAGTATTATAGTAGTTATATTGTACATAGGATCAGTATTATAGTAGTTATATTCTTGTACATAGGAGGTAGTATTATAGTAGTTATATTGTACATAGGAGCAGTATTATAGTAGTTATATTCTTGTACATAGGAGTAGAATTATAGTAGTTATATTCTTGTACATAGGAGTAGTATTATAGTAGTTATATTCTTGTACATAGGAGTAGTATTATAGTAGTTATATTCTTGTACATAGGAGGTAGTATTATAGTAGTTATATTCTTGTACATAGGAGTAGTATTATAGTAGTTATATTCTTGTACATAGGAGTAGTATTATAGTAGTTATATTCTTGTACATAGGAGTAGTATTATAGTAGTTATATTCTTGTATATAGGAGCAGTATTATAGTAGTTATATTCTTGTACATAGGAGTAGTATTATAGTAGTTATATTCTTGTACATAGGAGTAGTATTATAGTAGTTATATTCTTGTACATAGGAGGTAGTATTATAGTAGTTATATTCTTGTACATAGGAGTAGTATTATAGTAGTTATATTCTTGTATATAGGAGTAGTATTATAGTAGTTATATTCTTGTATATAGGAGTAGTATTATAGTAGTTATATTCTTGTACATAGGAGAAGTATTATAGTACTTATATTCTTGTACATAGCAGTATTATAGTAGTTATATTCTTGTACATAGGAGTAGTATTATAGTAGTTATATTCTTGTACATAGGAGTAGTATTATAGTAGTTATATTCTTGTACATATGAATAGTATTATAATAGTTATATTCTTGTACATAGGAGTAGTATTATAGTAGTTTTATTCTTGTACATAGGAGTAGTATTATAGTAGTTATATTCTTGTATATAGGAGTAGTATTATAGTAGTTATATTCTTGTACATAAGAGTAGTATTATAGTAGTTATTTTCTTGTACATAGGAGGTAGTATTATAGTAGTTATATTCTTGTATATAGGAGTAGTATTATAGTAGTTATATTTGTGTACATAGGAGCAGTATTATAGTAGTTAGATTCTTGTACATAGGAGTAGTATTATAGTAGTTATATTCTTGTACATAGGAGTAGTATTATAGTAGTTATATTCTTGTACATAGGAGGTAGTATTATAGTAGTTATATTGTACATAGGAGCAGTATTATAGTAGTTATATTCTTGTACATAGGAGGTAGTATTATAGTAGTTATATTCTTGTACATAGGAGTAGTATTATAGTAGTTATATTCTTGTATATAGGAGTAGTATTATAGTAGTTATATTCTTGTCTATAGGAGTAGTATTATAGTAGTTATATTCTTGTACATAGGAGAAGTATTATAGTACTTATATTCTTGTACATAGCAGTATTATAGTAGTTATATTCTTGTACATAGGAGTAGTATTATAGTAGTTATATTCTTGTACATAGGAGTAGTATTATAGTAGTTATATTCTTGTACATATGAATAGTATTATAATAGTTATATTCTTGTACATAGGAGTAGTATTATAGTAGTTTTATTCTTGTACATAGGAGTAGTATTATAGTAGTTATATTCTTGTATATAGGAGTAGTATTATAGTAGTTATATTCTTGTACATAAGAGTAGTATTATAGTAGTTATATTCTTGTACATAGGAGGTAGTATTATAGTAGTTATATTCTTGTATATAGGAGTAGTATTATAGTAGTTATATTTGTGTACATAGGAGCAGTATTATAGTAGTTAGATTCTTGTACATAGGAGTAGTATTATAGTAGTTATATTCTTGTACATAGGAGTAGTATTATAGTAGTTATATTCTTGTACATAGGAGCAGTATTATAGTAGTTATATTCTTGTACATAGGAGTAGTATTATAGTAGTTATATTCTTGTACATAGGAGTAGTATTATAGTAGTTATGTTCTTGTACATAGGAGCAGTATTATAGTAGTTATATTCTTGTACATAGGAGCAGTATTATAGTAGTTATATTCTTGTACATAGGAGTAGTATTATAGTAGTTATATTCTTGTACATAGGAGCAGTATTATAGTAGTTATATTCTTGTACATAGGAGTAGTATTATAGTAGTTATATTCTTGTACATAGGAGCAGTATTATAGTAGTTATATTCTTGTACATAGGAGTAGTATTATAGTAGTTATTTTCTTGTACATAGGAGGTAGTATTATAGTAGTTATATTCTTGTACATAGGAGGTAGTATTATAGTAGTTATATTGTACATAGGATCAGTATTATAGTAGTTATATTCTTGTACATAGGGGGTAGTATTATAGTAGTTATATTCTTGTACATAGGAGTAGTATTATAGTAGTTATATTCTTGTACATAGGAGCAGTATTATAGTAGTTATATTCCTGTACATAGGGGCAGTATTATAGTAGATATATTCTTGTACATAGGAGCAGTATTATAGTAGTTATATTCTTGTACATAGGAACAGTATTATAGTAGTTATAGTCTTGTACATAGGAGGTAGTATTATAGTAGTTATATTCTTGTACATAGGGGCAGTATTATAGTAGTTATATTCTTGTACATAGGAGTAGTATTATAGTAGTTATATTCTTGTACATAGGAGGTAGTATTATAGTAGTTATATTCTTGTACATAGGAGTAGTATTATAGTAGTTATTTTCTTGTACATAGGAGTAGTATTATAGTAGTTATGTTCTTGTACATAGGAGCAGTATTATAGTAGTTATATTCTTGTACATAGGAGCAGTATTATAGTAGTTATATTCTTGTACATAGGAGTAGTATTATAGTAGTTATATTCTTGTACATAGGAGCAGTATTATAGTAGTTATATTCTTGTACATAGGAGTAGTATTATAGTAGTTATATTCTTGTACATAGGAGCAGTATTATAGTAGTTATATTCTTGTACATAGGAGTAGTATTATAGTAGTTATTTTCTTGTACATAGGAGGTAGTATTATAGTAGTTATATTCTTGTACATAGGAGGTAGTATTATAGTAGTTATATTGTACATAGGATCAGTATTATAGTAGTTATATTCTTGTACATAGGAGTAGAATTATAGTAGTTATATTCTTGTACATAGGAGTAGTATTATAGTAGTTATATTCTTGTACATAGGAGTAGTATTATAGTAGTTATATTCTTGTACATAGGAGGTAGTATTATAGTAGTTATATTCTTGTACATAGGAGTAGTATTATAGTAGTTATATTCTTGTATATAGGAGCAGTATTATAGTAGTTATATTCTTGTACATAGGAGTAGTATTATAGTAGTTATATTCTTGTACATAGGAGTAGTATTATAGTAGTTATATTCTTGTACATAGGAGTAGTATTATAGTAGTTATATTCTTGTACATAGGAGTAGTATTATAGTAGTTATATTCTTGTACATAGGGGCAGTATTATAGTAGTTATATTCTTGTACATAGGAGCAGTATTATAGTAGTTATATTCTTGTACATAGGAGTAGTATTATAGTAGTTATATTCTTGTACATAGGAGCAGTATTATAGTAGTTATGTTCTTGTACATAGGAGCAGTATTATAGTAGTTATATTCTTGTACATAGGAGCAGTATTATAGTAGTTATATTCTTGTACATAGGAGTAGTATTATAGTAGTTATATTCTTGTACATAGGAGCAGTATTATAGTAGTTATATTCTTGTACATAGGAGTAGTATTATAGTAGTTATATTCTTGTACATAGGAGCAGTATTATAGTAGTTATATTCTTGTACATAGGAGTAGTATTATAGTAGTTATTTTCTTGTACATAGGAGGTAGTATTATAGTAGTTATATTCTTGTACATAGGAGGTAGTATTATAGTAGTTATATTGTACATAGGATCAGTATTATAGTAGTTATATTCTTGTACATAGGGGGTAGTATTATAGTAGTTATATTCTTGTACATAGGAGTAGTATTATAGTAGTTATATTCTTGTACATAGGAGCAGTATTATAGTAGTTATATTCTTGTACATAGGGGCAGTATTATAGTAGATATATTCTTGTACATAGGAGCAGTATTATAGTAGTTATATTCTTGTACATAGGAACAGTATTATAGTAGTTATAGTCTTGTACATAGGAGGTAGTATTATAGTAGTTATATTCTTGTACATAGGGGCAGTATTATAGTAGTTATATTCTTGTACATAGGAGTAGTATTATAGTAGTTATATTCTTGTACATAGGAGGTAGTATTATAGTAGTTATATTCTTGTACATAGGAGTAGTATTATAGTAGTTATATTCTTGTACATAGGAGTAGTATTATAGTAGTTATGTTCTTGTACATAGGAGCAGTATTATAGTAGTTATATTCTTGTACATAGGAGCAGTATTATAGTAGTTATATTCTTGTACATAGGAGTAGTATTATAGTAGTTATATTCTTGTACATAGGAGCAGTATTATAGTAGTTATATTCTTGTACATAGGAGTAGTATTATAGTAGTTATATTCTTGTACATAGGAGCAGTATTATAGTAGTTATATTCTTGTACATAGGAGTAGTATTATAGTAGTTATTTTCTTGTACATAGGAGGTAGTATTATAGTAGTTATATTCTTGTACATAGGAGGTAGTATTATAGTAGTTATATTGTACATAGGATCAGTATTATAGTAGTTATATTCTTGTACATAGGAGTAGTATTATAGTAGTTATATTCTTGTACATAGGAGGTAGTATTATAGTAGTTATATTCTTGTACATAGGAGTAGTATTATAGTAGTTATATTCTTGTACATAGGAGGTAGTATTATAGTAGTTATATTCTTGTACATAGGAGTAGTATTATAGTAGTTATATTCTTGTACATAGGAGTAGTATTATAGTAGTTATATTCTTGTACATAGGAGGTAGTATTATAGTAGTTATATTCTTGTACATAGGGGCAGTATTATAGTAGTTATATTCTTGTACATAGGAGTAGTATTATAGTAGTTATATTCTTGTACATAGGAGGTAGTATTATAGTAGTTATATTCTTGTACATAGGAGTAGTATTATAGTAGTTATATTCTTGTACATAGGAGGTAGTATTATAGTAGTTATATTCTTGTACATAGGAGGAGTATTATAGTAGTTATATTCTTGTACATAGGAGGTAATTTTTATTAGTAAAAACAAAACAAAAATACATTACATTCCAGCAGAATTAATAACTAATAATAATAATAATAATAATAATAATATAACATAAATCAGACATGTCTGTCAGATAACAAAAATGAGAATCACTTTAACTTAAGAGTCCATTGCTGGCAGGATAAAGAGGGGGAAAAAAAATAAATCCATAAATAAATGAACAGACTTATTTGCAGTGTTATCAGAGTATTCAGCAATCAATATATACATTTCTCCACAATTTTACATTATCAGACTTTTTTCTGACCTCCAGAGACTTTATCCACCTCAGTTCAGACATGATATATGTGACAGCGGTCATATGATGGAAGGGCTCTCTGTGTAGGGACACCTGGGTCCTTGTATGCCAGTGATAATATTTGATGACAGTAATAATAATATACAGGGTCTCCCGGTTAATGTCACCTATATTAGTTGGGATGCCATATACAATCTCGGGGTATTTGAGAGACTGTAATCGGGGAATTTTCAGCCTCCGGGATATTTCCTGCCAGATCTTTCGCCCTCCCCCGCACTCTGATATAAAATGTGCCATGGTCTCCTCCTGCTGACAACCTAATGGACATGCCCGATCTGTCACACTGAGATGTTTTAGGTTGCCTCTTACAAAAAGTTTCCCATGCAGAGATAGCCAGGCAATGTCAAAGAACTTTGCAGGGAGCCTCCGACCAGTGAGGAGCCTCAGACTATCCTGCAGGGTTATAGATGTGCAGTCCCTCAATGCCGGCTGGAGACAATAGAAGGTCTTACATACCCTGGTGTACAGATCTCTCCTGGTCTTACTCACCAGATAGGTCTTTTCAATACCCCATTTTTTCAGGCACCTTATGCCATAGTCCAGATACTGGGGGAGGTAGTCACGAGTCGATCGACCCCTCTTAAGGCTGCCGCCTCGCACCCAGGATTCTGCAAAAGGCAATATCCAGTCCCTGATACTATTTACCCACAGGGAGCTGTTATCTGAGTCCAGGCAACCAAAATTTACTTTTAGAAACATGGAGTCAAAAAACACCCTTGGATTTAACATATCCAGCCCACCCTCTCTCCTCTGTAGGTAGGTTATCCCTCTTTTTACTGGGTTCAACCTGTTCCCCCACAAAAGTTGGAAGAACAGGCTAAAGAGCCTAGTGGAGAAAGATTCTGGCAAAGGAAAGACAACAGAGACGTACAAGAAGACAGGGACCAGGTAAGTCTTCAACATTTTAACCCTTTCTCTATAGGTCAGCCTCCAGTTCTTCCATCGCTGAACCTTTGCATTTCCGGATTCCAACTTTTCTTCCCAATTTAGTCTGCAATTATCATCCCTCCCGAATTTCACCCCAAGGATCTTAATATAGGAGGAGGCCTGGGCAAACTGCGGCAGATCAAATGTAGGACCAGTATGACCCGTCCAGAGAGCTTGACTCTTCTCAAGGTTGACAAGAGACCCGGAGGCCTCTGAGTAACTTCTGATGGCTGCAGACAACATCTCCACCTCACAAGGCTCAGATATCACCACAGTCACATCATCCGCGTAGGCAACAACTCTCAGGGGCAAGCAGTAGGGGACCGGCGCCCCCTGAAAATCACACTCCTGCAGTGACCTAAGAAACGGGTCTATGGCAAACACATACAGTAATGGACTCAGTGGGCAACCTTGTCTCACCCCTGCCTCAACCCTGAAAGCATCACCCTGCCAACCATTAATCAGAGGAAAGCTCTCCGCCTCACGGTACAAAGTTCTCAGCCAATCCACAAATTGTCCCGGAATACCGTACTTTGTCAAAGTCGCCCATAGATACTCATGGTCTACTCTGTCAAAGGCCTTAGCCTGGTCAAGACTCACAACATATCTCCCACACCTCAGAGCTTTACATCTCTCAAACATCTCCCTTATCGAGATAACTGCTCCAGAGATGTTCCGCCCTTTAACTGTGCCAAACTGTGAGCCTGCCAACAGTGCCGGGGACAAACAAACTAATCTAGAGAACAGAATTTTTGCAAGAATCTTCCTATCGACATTCAAGAGGGCAATCGGCCTCCAGTTCTTGATGTCACTAGGCTCTTTACCTTTAGACAGCAGGATCAGGGAGGACACTCTCATGGATGGAGGCATCAGGTGGTTTTCTAGACTAGTTTTGTATACATCCACGAGAATTGGTGCCAAGAGGTCTCGGAATTTCTTATAGAACTCAGCTGTAATCCCATCTGGACCTGGTGCCTTCTTCAGATGTAACTTATCTATGGCCTCTTTCACCTCCTCCACTGTTAACTCTGCTGTCAAAGGAGAAAAGTCCAAATCATTAGTATCAGGACCTGGAGTTGCCTCCAAGAATTGAGCCACCTTCTCTCTATCCAAAACCTTCTTCTGAAACAAGTCAGCATAGTAAGTTCTCACCACCCCCAGGATACCCTCCCGAGACTCCTGTAACACACCCTGGGAGTCAGTGAGACCTGTGACCGATTTATTTGCCACCCGCTCCCTGCAATTCTCAAAAGGATCCGGAGCCCCTAAGGACCCATAATCCCGTTCAAGAACCAGGGATGTATACCTGCGGTACTGATACTGACTGATCTCAGATTTCAGCCGGTCAATCTTCTGTTGGTTATCCCCGCCCGCCGAATAGAGTGACTCTAATTCTTTCCGCAGCCTGAGATACTGGCTATACTTACTCTTCCCCTTCTTAACTGACAGTCTCCTTAAGAGGGATCTGATCTCCTCCTTGACATCCTCCCACCAGTCTGCCATGTTGTCATAAAACACCACTCTCTCAAGCTGGTTCTGAAATAGAGAGTGGACACAACTCCGGACACAGTCATCGTCCAAGAGGCTGGAATTGAGCTTCCATAGGCCTCTCCCAATATCAGGGCGTTTTGTGGAGCCCAAGCAAAAATACAAAGCCAGATGGTCAGAATAAGGGACTGTCTTTTCACTTTTCTCACTAACATGCTCAGCGGGACTGACCAGAGCTAAGTCTATCCGACTGCATCTACCAGCGCAGGAGTAAGTGAATTTGGGTTTCCTACCACCCTCAGTAAACACATCAGACAGACCAGCCTGTGAAATAATTCTGCTTAAGACCTTGCAGTCCCTGGTGAGAGGCCGACCAGTAGGTCTGTCACTGGATGACATGGTGGCATTGAAGTCCCCTGCCATGACTACCGGAACAGATGTAAACAAGTACTGCTTGACTTCATCAAACAGACGTGCCCTTTCCATCACCGACTGCGGTGGACCATAGATATTAATGAGTCGGAGCCTTCTGCCTCGGATGGTAACTTCTAAAACCAGGCACCTCCCCATCAGAACCTCAGTGAATCTGTGTATGGTGACATCAGGGGTGTTAAACAGTATAGAAACCCCGGCATAAGGTTCCACAGCCAGAGACCAGAAGGACGGGCCAGATTTCCATTCTCTCTCTGCTTCTCGTATTAGTCCTAAAGTATTTAAACGGGTTTCTTGTAAGAAATAGACATCGGCATCAAGATATCTCAGATGTTCATACACTGCGTGTCTTGTCCTCCTTGCTCGGATGCTATTCACATTACTAGAGATAACTTTAAGATAGAAACCTGCCATCAGAACAACTAGGAATATGAGAAACAGAGAGATGGGCCCCATTGTCATAGATCAGAGTCAGAGGTGTCCTGGTGACCAGCTGTTTCCATGTCTGATTCGGACTGCCCCTCATCTCGGTGGGGTCTCCTCTTAGTGGGGGGATCGCCCTCTGGCTCCTCCTCATACTCCGCCATCATTCGTGAGAGTTCTCTGTCTAGTTCTGCTTCTCCGTCTGACTCTGATAGGACACTAAATCTATTCCCCGTTGCAGTGACCTCGCCTGCACTACTTACTCTCATCTTTGTGGGCTTTTCTACTGTGGTCCACTCACCCTCAGGCTTACGGCTGGCTTTATCCTTCTTCCTCCTTTTATTATTGTTGGATGATCGGGCAGGAGAAGAGACGACCACTGAGGGTTGTACAACCTGCTCGACAACCTCCATGGTCGTCTCTATGGGACCTGACTCGGCCTGGTCTTGGGTGGTATCACCTGTATGTGGTTGAGGCTCCGCCTCCGTGACTACTGACCCTGACAATAGCGCCTCCTCCTCCTCCTGTATGTCATCAGCCGCTGCCAGCAAGTCCTCATCAGGGCTATCCTTACAGATGTTATGCCAGGCATCAGGACAATCTCTGTGGGGGTGACCGATCCTACCGCACAGGTTACACCTAATGTTTTGGCATGTGGCACTCACGTGGCCCATTTCATTACAGAGGCTACACTTTACCATGGAGCATACACTGGCCACATGGCCGGCCTTCCCACACTTGAAGCACCGGCGAGGCTGACCCGCATAGAAGCAGATCCCTTTTTCTCGGCCTATAAAGAACGAATTGGGCAGATGTTGGGTTATGTTGTTCTGCTGACGCAACTTCACCAGGACCCTCCACCCACCGGTCCAGACCCCGTCTTCATCCCTGTTCTTACTAAGATCGGACATGAGGTCACAATGCCTCCTGAGCCAGATGACTATGTCCTGAGGGGGAACGGCTTCATTCCAAAATACAATTGTGACAGAGGCTGTATCTGGCCTAGAGATGGGGATGAAACTGAACTTATCCCAACCTTCCGTATCTCTCAACCTGGTGAGATTGGCCCAGAACCGGTCCAGATCAGACATCAGCTTAAAACTAACATCGTACCCCTGGCGGTCAGGAAGGTTTATGACGGCCAGGATATCAGTCGGCACAAAGCCCATCTGGGTACATAGGAGCTCTCGGACCACAAACCTCCTATCCGGCAGATCCTCCTTGGCACCTCCGTGCCTAAACCTGACTACATTCCTCCTCCTGAAAGCCTGGCCTGTATAATTGGAGTTTGATGCAAAAGATGGAGCACCGCGGCTCCAGGCATTCCCTGAGGAGGTACGGCCAGATCCGCCATCTTGGCGTGTTTGTGGGCGCTGTGTGGGCTGCTGAGCACCTGTACCATGTGGTTCTGCTACTGCGCGAGTATCTAGAGGGGGAAAGTCCTGCACACTGGACTGTCCTGTGTCCGCCCCACCATCAACCTCTATGTCTGCAATATCACCAGACTCCAGAGACTGGACTGCAGAGGGGTCTGACGCCATAGATCGTGAAGGATCCCCCCCAGAAACACCTTCCCCTGCTGGGCCGTTATCACATACAGGAATATCCATAATATCAGGCACATTAGTCAGACAATCAGCGGCAGCAGAGTCCTGCACAGCAGAGTCCATATTAGTATTATAGTCAGCGGCAGCAGAGTCCTGCATAGCAGAGTCCATATTACCACTACAGTCAGCGGCAGCAGAGTCCTGCACAACAGAGTCCACAACCTGTAACCCCAAATATGTTACTCCCCCAGTACCTTCAGGTAAGAGTCCATAGTCCTGCTGCAATGACTTGTCTCCTGGGACTTGTGGTGTCTGCACAGCTGCTACTTCATTACCATTAGGCAGGGGTCCATGACCTGGTTGCAAAGTGCTGGTTGCTGGGACTTGTGGTGCCTTGCTGAGAACTGCTGCAGGTTTTTGCTGTTGCTGAACACTGGTCGCTTTCCCGTACAAATTCCCTTCCTTAAAAGGGAAACTTGCTGGCTGCAGAACTGGTTTTACATGGGACTGCTGGCTGCCACCTTGCAAGGGTTCAGACCCAGCTTTGGCACAAGGTGATGGTGACTTCTGGTATTCCTGGAACCGCTGCTGGTTTCTGTACGATTCTCCCACCGGTCCCATTTGCTCCAGTACAGTCTCGGTCTCCCGTACGTTCTCGGCGAGCTCTTTCGCCAGTGCGCTCAGCTTCCTGTCCAGTAACACCAGTTTCTCAGGGCATGCAGACTTTTTTAGATTATACGCACATTCAATCTGTCTCTGCAGATACATTTTACTGGCCTTCAATGTCTCCAGTCGCTTGACCAGTGCTGGGATCTCGTCTGCCAGGCGCAGTTCTGGTGCTCGCTCAGTAGCTGTGACAGTCTGTGCATTGTTGGAGAGCTTTGCAGGTTGGTTACCCACAGTATGGCTTCTGGTTGGTGTAGCCTGTGATTTCTGACATGCTACGGCTGTTGTCACTGCCATGGGCCCACAATGTCCAGACTGGGGACTATGTCCCAGTTTATTTCCAGTGACTGTACTGCTGGTACCTTGAAGCTTCCCCGCTGGTCTCCCTTTGATCTCCTCCACTGCCTTCACTACATTTTTGTAGTTACCGCTTCCAGATCTTGTCCGCTCAGACCGTACCAATACAGACTGCTGCATGTTCTCCTGCATGGTCTGCTTCTCCAGGGATGTTCTCCTCTGTCTGCAGGAGGGTGGGGTGGACTGGACACCTGCAACCTGCAATGGAGTCTGCACAGGCTGCAAAGTTTGCTCCTTACATTCAACCATTTTGCTTGGTTGTTGCACCGTACTACTGCTTGCTTCCGTTACTTCTTCCTTTACAACTTTCTTCCCATCTTGGCTTGCTGCACTAGGACTGCTGACACACTGGACACGATTCCCATTACTGGGGACTTTAGGATTTCCATCCATTTTTTTAGTTGTCTGGGAATTGCTTCCCAGAGAAGGCCTTGGAGCCTGGGCCTTGGCAGGGGAACTTCCCCACCCAGGGTGGCCCCGCCCTGGGCTATCTCCAGACATCAGGAGCCTCAGGAGAGCTACAAAAACACGTCCTCACAGCTAGGAGGTAGTATTATAGTAGTTATATTCTTGTACATAGGAGGTAGTATTATAGTAGTTATATTCTTGTACATAGGAGTAGTATTATAGTAGTTATATTCTTGTACATAGGAGGTAGTATTATAGTAGTTATATTCTTGTACATAGGAGTATTATTATAGTAGTTATATTCTTGTACATAGGAGCAGTATTATAGTAGTTATATTCTTGTATATAGGAGTAGTATTATAGTAGTTATATTCTCGTACATAGGAGCAGTATTATAGTAGTTATATTCTTGTATATAGGAGTAGTATTATAGTAGTTATATTCTTGTACATAGGAGTAGTATTATAGTAGTTATATTCTTGTACATAGGAGTAGTATTATAGTAGTTATATTCTTGTACATAGGAGTAGTATTATAGTAGTTATATTCTTGTACATAGGAGTAGTATAGTAGTTATATTCTTGTACATAGGAGGTAGTATTATAGTAGTTATATTCTTGTATATAGGAGTAGTATTATAGTAGTTATATTCTTGTACATAGGAGTAGTATTATAGTAGTTATAGTCTTGTACATAGGAGTAGTATTATAGTAGTTATAGTCTTGTACATAGGAGTAGTATTATTGTAGTTATATTCTTGTACATAGGAGCAGTATTATAGTAGTTATATTCTTGTACATAGGAGCAGTATTAGAGTAGTTATATTCTTGTACATAGGAGTAGTATTATAGTAGTTATATTCTTGTACATAGGAGTAGTATTATAGTAGTTATATTCTTGTACATAGGAGTAGTATTATAGTAGTTATATTCTTGTACATAGGAGTAGTATTATAGTAGTTATATTCTTGTACATAGGAGTAGTATTATAGTAGTTATATTCTTGTACATAGGAGTAGTATTATAGTAGATATATTCTTGTACATAGGAGGTAGTATTATAGTAGTTATATTCTTGTACATAGGAGTAGTATTATAGTAGTTATAGTCTTGTACATAGGAGTAGTATTATAGTAGTTATAGTCTTGTACATAGGAGTAGTATTATAGTAGTTATATTCTTGTACATAGGAGTAGTATTATAGTAGTTATATTCTTGTACATAGGAGTAGTATTATAGTAGTTATATTCTTGTACATAGGAGGTAGTATTATAGTAGTTATATTCTTGTATATAGGAGCAGTATTATAGTAGTTATATTCTTGTACATAGGAGGCAGTATTATAGTAGTTATATTCTTGTACATAGGAGGTAGTATTATAGTAGTTATATTCTTGTACATAGGAGTAGTATTTAGGGTGCATTCACACGGAGTAAAATGGAGTGTATTTTGGAGTGTAATTTTTGTATGTGTAAAAAATTTACACACGTATATTGGTGCGTTTTTTTTTTTTACACGTGGCGTTTCAGTAGCGTTTATGAAGTGTTTTGTGGAGCGTTTACGGGTGTTAAAAAACACTTCCGTAAACGCTCCAAAGAACGCTCCGTAGACGCTACTGAAACGCCACGTGTAAAAAAAACACTCCAAAATATGCGCGTAAATTTTTTACATGTGTAAAAATTACACTCCATTTTACTCCCTGTGAATGCACCCTTATAGTAGTTATATTCTTGTATACACAGGGTGCAGTACTATGTTAGTAATGCTAACCCTATGGTGCTTCTGGATGTCTTTCTCACATGGGCAGGCATCTTGCTCTTTTTGATTGTTCTCCTATACGTTGCCTTTCTTACATCCTAGTATTTGATTATTCGGGGGGGGGGGGGGGTTGTACATTGCAGGTAAATCTTGCAGTCAGGTCTCATTTCTTGCACATAAATATTCATGTTCCCATTAACGTTACAATCACATCTGTTTCCCAACATCTGCAATCTGTTTTCACCACCTCGGTGTCATTTCCAGCCAATTAAGTAAAAGTAACACAATAAAGTATTATTAGTGATAATGATAATAAAAGATGTCGATTTATTAACCATTGGAATCGTCGCCTGGATCAGTTCTGACCATCAGGATCCAAAGCTCCATTAGTCATTGAGAAGAGACGTGTGGATTAACCATTTGTGTGCTGATTGCCAGGATTAGACAGATCAGATCACATTCACTATTAAGGCATGAAAGTTTTATTGAACAGAACAAGCGACTGGATCCTTCTTGGAATCATAATGTATCGGCTTGGTAGAGATGGGCACTATATACTGTATATATGTGTATGTCAGTAAGTCCCCATGGATCCATCTCCCAATCAGAGAAAGCAAGGTTGTTGTTATATAGGCAACAACGTCACTAAAAGCAGCGCTGACCTGCCCCCTATTCTTCCTATAATCGGAGAGGAGATCATGCACCACGGATACTTTTGGGTGACCTCAGACTTGGGTTGAATGCGCTATATTCTACTGGCATACATTTTATAGGCACTGGGCTTGTGACCCTATATACACCGTATAGGCTGGCTCTATATATAACATGGACTTACGGTTTATAGACACTGGGCTTGTGACCCTATTTACACTGTATAGGCTGGCTCTATATATAACACGGACTTACGGTTTATAGACACTGGGCTTGTGACCCTATATACACCGTATGGGCTGGCTCTATATATAACACGGACTTACACTTTATAGACACTGGTCTTGTGACCCTATATACCCAATATGGGCTGGCTCTATATATAACACGGACTTACGGTTTATAGACACTGGGCTTGTGACCCTATTTACACCGTATGGGCTGGCTCTATATATAACACGGACTTACACTTTATAGACACTGGTCTTGTGACCCTATATACCCCATATGGGCTGGCTCTATATATAACACGGATATACAGTTTATAGACACTGGGCTTGTGACCCTATATATACCGTATGGGCCGGCTCTATATATAACACGGACTTATGGTTTATAGACACTGGGCTTGTGACCCTATATACATCATAGGCTGGCTCTATATATAACACAGACTTACATTTCATAGGCACTGGGCTTGTGACCCTATATACACCGTATGGGCTGGCTCTATATATAACACGGATATACAGTTTATAGACACTGGGCCTGTGACCCTATATACACCATAGGCTGGCTCTATATATAACACGGACTTAGAGTTTATAGACACTGGGCTTGTGACCCTATATACACCACAGTCTGGCTCTATATACTGGTGGGATATGCTGGTAAAGCATTGATTCCTACATTTTTTAGCTGTGACACGTTATCCCTGGTCCGCCAGGTCGCTGCTGTGCTGCGGGTTACACATAGAGGGTCAGTAAGGGAGTCAAGCAGAAAGCACAACCACACGGATCCCACGTCATTCACAGCAATTGTAGACGCAACAACCTGAGATGCAAAGGAGTGATCCTGAGCGGGGTTGCCACCCTGGCAGTGAAGGGTTAATCCCCCCTCCCCCGCTGAGTCCGGGGTGACTTTGTAGGGTCCGGTCTTTCCACTCTGCTGGGCCGACTCCTCAGGAAACTCACGATCCGCACAATAAATTGGTTTCCCTTCTTTTTTGTTCCACTCGCTGATTATCCTCCGTGATAAGACGCTCCTTAAAGCGGCGGTGACACGGTTTAATCATACACGAGGCGCGCTGCTGTCTGCGCTGCTGCCTGGCATTAATACACATTTATGCAAAGCAGGCGGCGAGCTGTCAGGAGCTAATCTATAAAACGATGATAAACGATGTTTATTTTCCGTGATGGAACGAAACCCCCGATCTGACAATAATTGTAATAAAGGGACACATCAGCTCAATAAGCTGATTGAATTAGCGGCGGCTGACATTAAGGCCTGATCATGGTTCTGCTGTCAGGAGTCGGGGGAGGAATGTTAATGTCTGCGCGACAACCCAGCACAGGCGGTCAGAAGATACGGGGCAGGGAAGTGGCCGTCCAGTAGGGGGATCGGATACTACAACTCCGGGGACTTAAAGGGTTTGTCCAGGATTAGATACCCGTCCACTGCAGGGCTGACAAGCTCTAGTGATGGGGCAGGACTGCTCTTACTGTAAGGAATCCTTTCCTATGATGCGGCCTCCTCTATCCCGTGTGCCGTCCTCTGGGGTTTGTTACTTCCAGTCTTTCTTGGCCCTTCCTGGATCATTCATGCACTTATGGGATTGGATGACACCTTGCCGGTGCCCTGTGTGTTACATTCATAACAATGGGGGGGAGTTCTGAAAGCCCCTTCGGCCTCCACAATCAGTCGTGTACAAGGCCTTAGACTGTGTTCACATCTGCATTGAAGGACTCACTGTACAGGCTGTGAATACTGAAGGACTACATGGCTCAGCCTGCTGCAAATCGGTGGGCCGCAAGAGGGAACATCACAGATCCCATTGTAGCCAATGGCCTTGTTGGGTTCCATGACAGAGCCAGTTTTGCAGTTTTGATTCTGTTACTGGAGCAATTTTTGATTTTACAAAAAAAAAAAAAAAGTGTTTTATCTGTAAAATTAAAAAACTCCACCCAAAACAGCATAAAAACTGCAGGCAGCTTATTCCAACCAGTTATACCTGTCTAACTGCACAATGTGAATACAGTCCAGAAGATACAATTCACTATACACACAATAATTATCAAAATGGATAGAAATCTGCACATGCACCAATGAGAGTCATGTGACTATGTCATGTGACCACAATCTGCCTCCTGTACCAGTCTGAATACCACAATGATCCATGTTACCATGTCTAGGGGCCGCCAAAGCAACTTGTTCTGAGTGTCCACCAACAGCTCCCTGGTAATAGCATCACAGCTCTCTGTCCAGCGCTCTCCACACAGTGTAATATACTCCACAGAGCCACCATAGTATAATGCCCCACAATGTCCCCACACAGTGTAATATGCTCCGCAGAGCCACCATAGTATAATGCCCCACAATGTCCCCACACAGTATAATATGCTCTGCAGAGCCCCCATAGTATAATGCCCCACAATGTCCCCACACAGTGTAATATGCTCCGCAGAGCCACCATAGTATAATGCCCCACAATGTCCCCACACAGTATAATATGCTCCGCAGAGCCCCCATAGTATAATGCCCCACAATGTCCCCACACAGTATAATATGCTCCACAGAGCCACCATAGTATAATGCCCCACAATGTCCCCACACAGTATAATATGCTCCACAGAACCACCATAGTATAATGCCCCACAATGTCCCCACACAGTATAATATGCTCCGAAGAGGACCCCACAATGTCCCCACACAGTATAATATGCTCCACAGAGCCCCCCATAGTATAATGCCCCACAGTGTGTCCACACAGTATAATATTCTCCCCAGAGCCCCCCATAGTATAATGCCCCACAATGTCCCCACACAGTGTAATATGCTCCCCAGAGGGCCCCACACAGTATAATATGCTCCCCAGAGGATCACACAATTCCCCCACAAAGTATAATATGCTCCATAGAGCCCCCACATTATAATGCTTCCCTTCGGCCCACGAAATTAGTTTTAATGAATATTTGTGATGTTGGCTCTCTGGGTTATTTTGATGCTATTAATGTACTTTGGAGTCTCCTCAGACCCCCAGACTAATAAGTGGCATTTACATCACACAATGCCGAGTAGCCAGGCCCTGCCTAGGCCCCCAGGGAATGATCCAGACACCCAGTGTGCCAGTCCCATGCTGCATGTTTCCTGCACCGATACATTGTTACAAACTATCAGGAGAGATTAATACTATTCCTGCATCTCCATTCTCTACACAGATGCAGAAGTGGATTGAAATCCTGTATCCTCCTTGTACACTATGGTGATGTTTGCTCCATTTCAATATGTTTGCTGCATTTTGTGTTGATATTCCTCGCCTGCAGCGCTCCTATCCATATATGTCCTACTATTACAGGAAATAGGACAACAAAATGTCCAAAATACACAAAACCCCTGAATATTGAAGCTTACGATTCATTGCGTAGGATCAGGGACAAGGTGTCACATTCTTCCTGCGCTGGTCGGTGGCTCGGAGCCCGGGACATCACACATTGTAATTACACCCTAAATAGACAGATAAACAGCACCTGGAATGTGAATCCCGGCACCCGAGACCTTCCCGGGGATGAAAATGCCCCATTCATCTGCTGCGAGCTGTGAACACAGACGAAAAACGCAGCGGAATCCTGAGTCTTCTCCAAATGTCCAAAAATACTTCATTGGTGTCTCTGCAAGTCCTGAAAAACATTCATTACCATAATATGTGTGAAAAACAGGACCCTGCAAAGGAACAACACAGGGCAGCAGAGCTGGAGGGGCGTCACTAGCAAACACTGGGCCCCATAGCAAACTTATAGCTTGGCCCCCCCAACCCCACACAGCATATCGCCCCCTTTCCTGGCCCCAACATGGAATATCACCCCATTTACATAAACTATAATGTCCCCTCGTGGCCCCTCCACACGATATTGATGTTCTTCGTTGTACCTTAGGGGTTTATATGTCTTTTCAGACCCCAGGGGAGACAAATAACATAAAAACCATTTACTTACCTCCCCATGGACTCCAGTGCGACTCCTTGCTGTCCCTATCACTACGTCACTGATGTCACAGACATGAGCTACACATCATTACGTATCGTGACGTTGGCCTGACCTACGTTAAGTCTGTGATGTCATTGAAGACATCAGAGAGTTGTGCTGGAGCCCCGGAGACTGTTTTTTCAGTTTTTACACCTCTCCTGGGCCTCCGATCATTATACTCTGAAATATAAAGACCCCAAGTATAAAAATAGCAGATTTGGTTCAGACGTATTTAGTCCTAATGAAACCACAAGGTGAACCCCGGGAGACAGATCTTGAAAGGTTCACCCAACAAATACTCCACTCACCGCTCCCCACGGCTCCCTCTGCTTCCCCTTCAGCCCTCCAGGGGGCCCTGTGCAGCTCGTAGATTGTGACATCCCAGTTGGTCCCATAAACAGTGGATTGATGATCATTCTGGTGACTGGGCATGACCAAGGAGTGTTAAAATCTGGTGGAGACATTGCTGGGGAACCCCTGTGTGCGAGGGTGAGCATTATCCTGCTGAAAAATGCCCATTGTCTGCCCTTCCAAGGCCACGGGATGTCCTGTACATATCACTGAGCTCTAAGTGATCCTTGTATCACCGCTAGGGGTGACCGACTGCTGGTGTGATGGCCCCCACATCATCACACCAGCAGGGGGCAGTGTGTCACTCCACAATATAGTGATGATTGAAGCCTCCATACTCCAACCCGACCATCATCAGATCCCAAGCAGATTCTGGATTCATTACCAAAGGTGATCCAGTACCAGTACAGTCCGGGTTTCTCACTTACCACACCACTGCAAACAAAGGCTATGGTGACTGCTTCTTATGTCTGGACACATAATGGGGGTGCTGTGACTCCAGATTTCCTTCTGTTAAGGACCTGAAATTGAGCTGTGGTAACCAAGCACTGGAGGTCCTAAGTGATATAAAGCTCATGTATCACATTCAGGGGTCCCTTAGCACTTTCTTAGTACAGGATTTACAGATATTCTACATGGAGCGGAGTTCCCCCCTAATATTAAGGCACCAGACTCATTAGTCCCAGATTCACACAGAAACTTTCTCATTCCGACGACATGTTTGCTTCCTGTTCCCGTCACGAAGTCCTTGACCTCTCAGGAACCATTAGCAGATGTTCATTAGTTTGTGGCAACTGGAGAATTTCTGCCATTTGCTGCGGCTCCATGTCCTGAATAAACGCTAGAAAATCTCATTTGGGGAAATTCACATTTTTGGTTGAGGGCCAGTCGGAGAAGAGCCGGCATGGACAGACTTTACAGCCTGCGACATGAGGCGTATGGATTATTTTCTATACAACAATTTGGATAATATTCCAGGACCTATAAATAATAGAGGAACGACTCTCCAGTGATGTCTCCATGGTGGAAAATCAATGCTTGTTATAACCAACAGAAGCCGCAGATTTACTACTGGACATAACTTGTACAGGCGCAGCGGAGCCTCCTGCCGTGTTGTAGGTGATACATTGTATAAGATAGGTGGCCCGTCCATGAACTAATCGTTCCCTGCACCCTTTATCGTGGACAAGTGACATCATCACCTCATCACTGTGACTTCACTGTTAGACTTTCAACCCATCCCAGTGAAGGGTCAAAAAATGTCAGGAGAGAAGAAAATAACATCTTGGCTTTTACCAATTGTCATGAACTCCTAAATCCACATAAGCTGCACCCAGTTAGTTTTTACTTACAGAGCAATGTACAACTGCAAGACCAGAGATTCACACTGCAGAGTCTCAGGGTATTCTGGGTGAAGTCGCCTCCGTCCGTGTCCTCCGCCTCCTGACTGGGATAGGTTTCTCCCATTAGGAGGCAGGTACAGCAGTGTGACTCTACATCTGAGAACAGACCAGAGATTCTGCAGACAGGTAGGATAGTTTGACTCGTGGGTAGCAGTGTGAAAATGAATCTCATAAGATACACAGGAGATTCTGCACACAGCACACACAGATAATTTAAACAGGCAGTGTCAAGTCAGGGAAGAGTACTATGAAGCTAAATCTCAAAGGAAACACTGTAGATTCCGCACACAGTACTCACAGATATTATAGACAGGCATGGTCAGGAAAATTTCTCCAACTCTGCAGCTAATCTTTATTTTAACTAAGATGTTACTAGCTGTTCTACCGCTGTACCCTGTGATAAGGCAGAAATAATGCCTGCAGCAGCTCTCTATACATAGGGGAATATACAAGGAAACAAAGTGGGGAGCTTCATGACGATTGGGAGATAGTTAGTGATCAGAGAAGTGTGAAGCTAAGGTTTTATAGATTACATACACTGGAAATTCTGCACAAAGTACACACAGAGAGTATAGAAGACTACAATGTGAAGCTGTATCTTATAGGATGCAATGGGGATTCTGAACACTGCACACACAAATAGTATAGACAGGCAACGTGAGCCAGAGAAGCAGTGTGAAACTGCATCACATAGGGTACAATGAGAATTCTGCACACAGCACACACAGATGGTATAGATGGGCAGTGTGTGTGAGCAAAGGTATTTGATGCTGCCAACCAGTAACCCACTCTCTACAGGGGAACAAAAACTCTCAAAACAGCCATTTACAGATAAGTCTCTCTCTGTCCTTTGGCAGCCTCGGAATTAGGTGACATCAGATAATTACTATAAAAACCAAATACTATAAATATAATACACAATGTATCACCAGCCGCAATCAGACCCACCCATAGAACGTGTAGTAGGGTTCACTGCTGGCATATACCTGGTTAATCTATAACTATGTAAGGGGCGTTCACACTTGTGCCCAATGTCCACCCTGTGCCAATCCGCCAGGATTCCGTCCTCAGCCCTGAGAAACAGGAATGGGGACGACTTACTGGTGGTCATTCATTTGAATTGGCTTTTAAAGGTGACCGCCAGAGGTCTCTCCGCAGGGAAACCAGTTTTTTCAGCCGGACACAAAGTCGGACATGCAGGGCTTTGAGTTTAGCTGAAAATAATGGCTTCCCCGGGAAGAGGCCGCAGGAGGACATCGGTGGTCACCTTTAAAAACCCATTCAAATGAATTGGTTTTAAAGCTGACCACCAGCAAGTCGTCCCCAATCCTGTCTCTCAGGGTTGAGGATGAAAACCCGGTGGAATAGCACAGAGGACACCGGGCACAAGTGTGAACACCTCCTAAGTGGGTGAGGACAAGACAATAGAAAGCAGAGAAGGAAGTTATTAATCCACAGAATTTAAGTTGCAAATTACATGTATAGTAAACACATGAAATATGATGTCTGCAAACAGCTGGAGGGAGTGTATAACATCTCTGCTCCTCTGCCGCACCCTAGTGGGGGATAAAGCTATACAGACCCTTCAGAAAAAGTTATAACCTAAACCCATTCTGAAGATTTAAAAGATGAATAAACTTAAATGGTTACCCAAAAGAATACTCCTCAAATTCCTTGGTAATGCTGCCCCCTATGTACAAGACTATAACTACTATAATACTGCTCCTATGTACAAGAATATAACTACTATAATACTACTCCTATGTACAAGAATATAACTACTATTATACTGCCCCTATGTACAAGAATATAACTACTATAATACTACTCCTATATACAAGACTATAACTACTATAATACTACTCCTATGTACAAGAATATAACTACTATAATACTACTCCTATATACAAGAATATAACTACTATAATACTACCTCCTATGTACAAGAATATAACTACTATAATACTGCTCCTATATACAAGACTATAACTACTATAATACTACTCCTATGTACAAGAATATAACTACTATAATACTACTCCTATATACAAGAATATAACTACTATAATACTACCTCCTATGTACAAGAATATAACTACTATAATACTACCTCCTATGTACAAGAATATAACTACTATAATACTACTCCTATGTACAAGAATATAACTACTATAATACTACTCCTATGTACAAGAATATAACTACTATAATACTACTCCTATGTACAAGAATATAACTACTATAATACTACCTCCTATGAACAAGAATATAACTACTATAATACTGCTCCTATGTCCAAGAATATAACTACTATAATACTGCCCCCTATGTACAAGAATATAACTTCTATAATACTACTCCTATGTACAAGAATATAACTACTATAATACTACCTCCTATGTACAAGAATATAACTACTATAATACTGCCTCCTATATACAAGAATATAACTTCTATAATACTACTCCTATGTACAAGAATATAACTACTATAATACTTCTCTCTTTTATTCTATGTGATGTTCTCTCTGATCTTATTACGTCTCCAGTATAATATTAATAATATATTACTACACATATATATCTTCCATTCTATGATACATTGTATTGAGGATAAAACTTCTATGAGGTAGAGATGAGTTGCCGCATCTTGTCCCCTTCTGTCCCCTCCCCCGCTCTATGGCTTCTTGTCTTGGTTTGGAGGGTTTTCTTAGATTTTATTCTGTAAAATCTGAATTTCCTACAAGTGTCAGTGAGAAAACCTTCTTATTCTGGGAATTGCCCTTTAGGGTCAGTGATGACACCAGTGAGGACGCCCAGTGCAAGATGGCGTGGAGTAATCCAATATGGCGTCTTTGTGGAGTGGAGGGGGTTAAGGTGTGACCAGGTGGCAGAGTCCATTAGGACCGGTGTTCCATCACTATCCGTAAACTCTTGGGAAGGCGATAACTGAGTTGTCTCCCATGAGCCTTTGCCTGTATCTGCCATCTACGGTGATTTATACAGTCGGGGTCCTGATTAATGGCGGAGTCATCACCAAGTGAGAGCGTCGCTATTCACTTACCTGATCCCTGACCCCTCCCCCTGCGCTGCCGTTACCTCAGAACTGAGGGGATTTATCATATGTAACGATCCCTACCATGTGATCCTGACATTACCGGCGACACTTCTGGGGAAACAAACCCTTCAGATCTTCGCTCATAGGGGCGAGATGTTTATGGGGGGTTCTTGTTTCCACAATGTGCGACCGCACAATTCCTCATCCCCCCCATTCTGCACTCACAAGGTTATACAGCGGCCGCATGTCCTGGTGTCTCTGCCTATCCTGTGGTCAATGTCTATCCTGTGTGGCTAAACCAGAGGAAGGGTCTGAGGAGCAGAGGAGAGGTATGGGCGACTCTCTAATATCCCTGGTGGTCTGGGGGGAGTCTCAATTATCCCTAAAGTAACTACATTGACTGTCTCTGATATAACTTCTCAGCATGGAAACCAGGTATGAGGTATATAGTGTAGGTGTATGAGGCGTATAGTGTAGGTGTATGAGGTGTATAGTGTGGGTGTATGAGGCGTATAGTGTAGGTGTATGAGGTATATAGTGTAGGTGTATGAGGTATATAGTGTAGGTTTATGAGGCGTATAGTGTAGGTGTAAGAGGTGTATAGTGTGGGTGTATGAGGCGTATAGTGTAGGTGTATAGTGTAGGTGTATGAGGTATATAGTGTAGGTGTATGAGGTGTATAGTGTAGGTGTATGAGGCGTATAGTGTAGGTGTATGAGGTATATAGTGTACGTGTATGAGGTATATAGTGTAGGTGTATGAGGTGTATAGTGTAGGTGTATGAGGTGTATAGTGTAGATGTATGAGGTGTATAGTGTAGGTGTATGAGGTGTATAGTGTAGGTGTTTGAGGTGTATAGTGTGGGTGTATGAGGTGTATAGTGTAGATGTATGAGGTGTATAGTGTGGGTGTATGAGGCGTATAGTGTAGGTGTATGAGGTGTATAGTGTAGATGTATGAGGTGTATAGTGTAGATGTATGAGGCATATAGTGTAGGTGTATGAGGTGTATAGTGTATGTGTATGAGGCATATAGTGTAGGTGTATGAGGTGTATAGTGTATGTGTATGAGGCATATAGTGTAGATGTATGAGGTGTATAGTGTGGGTGTATGAGGCGTATAGTGTAGGTGTATGAGGTGTATATTGTAGATGTATGAGGTGTCTAGTGTAGATGTATGAGGTGTATAGTGTAGATGTAGGAGGTGTATAGTGTAGATGTATGAGGCGTATAGTGTAGGTGTATGAGGCGTATAGTGTAGGTGTATGAGGTGTATAGTGTATGTGTATGAGGCGTATAGTTTAGGTGTATGAGGTGTATAGTGTATGTGTATGAGGCATATAGTGTAGGTGTATGAGGTGTATAGTGTAGATGTATGAGGCGTATAGTGTAGGTGTATGAGGCATATAGTGTAGGTGTATGAGGCATATAGTGTAGGTGTATGAGGTATATAGTGTAGGTTTATGAGGCGTATAGTGTAGGTGTAAGAGGTGTATAGTGTGGGTGTATGAGGCGTATAGAGTGGGTGTATGAGGCGTATAGTGTAGGTGTAAGAGGCATATAGTGTAGGTGTATGAGGTGTATAGTGTAGATGTATGAGGCGTATAGTGTAGGTGTATGAGGCATATAGTGTAGGTGTATGAGGCATATAGTGTAGGTGTATGAGGTATATAGTGTAGGTTTATGAGGCGTATAGTGTAGGTGTATGAGGTATATAGTGTAGGTTTATGAGGCGTATAGTGTAGGTGTAAGAGGTGTATAGTGTATGTGTATGAGGCGTATAGTGTAGGTGTATGAGGCATATAGTGTAGGTGTATGAGGCGTATAGTGTAGGTGTATGAGGCATATAGTGTAGGTGTATGAGGCATATAGTGTAGGTGTATGAGGTATATAGTGTAGGTTTATGAGGCGTATAGTGTAGATGTAAGAGGTGTATAGTGTATGTGTATGAGGCGTATAGTGTAGGTGTATGAGGCATATAGTGTAGGTGTATGAGGCATATAGTGTAGGTGTATGAGGTATATAGTGTAGGTTTATGAGGCGTATAGTGTAGGTGTAAGAGGTGTATAGTGTGGGTGTATGAGGCGTATAGTGTGGGTGTATGAGGCGTATAGTGTAGGTGTAAGAGGTGTATAGTGTGGGTGTATGAGGCGTATAGTGTGGGTGTATGAGGCGTATAGTGTGGGTGTATGAGGTGTATAGTGTAGATGTATGAGGTGTATAGTGTAGGTGTATGAGTTGTATAGTGTAGGTGTAAGAGGTGTATAGTGTAGGTGTATGAGGTGTATTGTGTAGGTGTATGAGGTGTATAGTGTAGATGTATGAGTTGTATAGTGTAGGTGTAAGAGGTGTATAGTGTAGATGTATGAGGTGTATAGTGTAGGTGTATGAGGTGTATAGTGTAGGTGTATGAGGCGTATAGTGTAGGTGTATGAGGTGTATAGTGTAGGTGTATGAGGTGTATAGTGTAGGTGTATGAGGTGTATAGTGTAGGTGTATGAGGTGTATAGTGTAGGTGTATGAGGTGTATAGTGTAGATGTATGAGGTGTATAGTGTAGGTGTATGAGGTGTATAGTGTAGGTGTATGAGGTGTATAGTGTAGGTGTATGAGGCGTATAGTGTAGGTGTATGAGGCGTATAGTGTAGGTGTATGAGGCGTATAGTGTAGGTGTATGAGGTGTATAGTGTAGGTGTATGAGGTGTATAGTGTAGGTGTATGAGGTGTATAGTGTAGGTGTATGAGGTGTATAGTGTAGGTGTATGAGGTGTATTGTGTAGGTGTATGAGGTGTATAGTGTAGGTGTATGAGGCGTATAGTGTAGGTGTATGAGGCGTATAGTGTAGGTGTATGAGGTGTATAGTGTAGGTGTATGAGGTGTATAGTGTAGGTGTATGAGGTGTATAGTGTAGGTGTATGAGGTGTATAGTGTAGGTGTATGAGGTGTATAGTGTAGGTGTATGAGGTGTATAGTGTAGGTGTATGAGGTGTATAGTGTAGGTGTATGAGGCGTATAGTGTGGGTGTATGCAGTGTATAGTGTAGGTGTATGAGGTGTATAGTGTAGGTGTATGAGGTGTATAGTGTAGGTGTATGAGGTGTATAGTGTAGGTGTATGAGGTGTATAGTGTAGGTGTATGAGGCGTATAGTGTGGGTGTATGCAGTGTATAGTGTAGGTGTATGAGGTGTATAGTGTAGGTGTATGAGGCGTATAGTGTGGGTGTATGCAGTGTATAGTGTAGGTGTATGAGGCTTACAGGTATGTTGTATATATCAGTGAGTACAGGTGTTTCCTTCAGCCCTATTGCCCCAGTGTATAGACTTCTGCCCCTCGCCCTGCAGTCGCCTTTACAACCGTTACTGGCACAATGGCCGCTTCTCCGGAGCTCACAGATTCCTAGTCTGGTCCTGTAATAGCCGAGTGTCAGATGGAGGGGTGCAGAGCACAATGCACAAGTCTCCTGCCCAATCGCTGAACCTGAGCGAGTCCATTGTGCAGCTCCATAGTTTGTTGGAGGAGGGGCAGTGCTGGGGGGGGGGGGGTCCTCAGGGGTCGGCCTCATTAGCTTCATATGAATGTCTGTGCTCAGAGACGCTCCTGGAATGTGAACGAGGCCCAATCTGAGGCAGTGAGTTATTCTCATCCTAGATATTATTGTCATCATTAACAATGGATCCACTTCAGGACTTTTCATCTTTCCCGGCGTCCCCCGGATGTGGCAGCGTCAGCAAAGTGTAACTCTGAGAGCGCGATCCTACGGCAGAGTCCTGTGGTCATGAGATGAAACCCCGCACCGACGTCCCATTGTTTGATGTGCTAATGAGTTGCTGAAGGTTCTTGGCCCATTGTTTTCCTCTCACCAGGGATTGGTGTCCCCCAGCGACTCCTCCTGTCATCTCACATGTCCAGGGGGATCCCCGATATCAAGAGCAGTATAAATATATCACAGCAGCCGGAATCACCTCCCCCCCGGTGTGATGGAGAAGACATTGTACCTGGAGCTTCATGTGATCACCACAAATATTACAGTATCGGCAGCACTACTCCCCCCGGAGTGCAGGGGGATGATGTGACTCCTCCATCTGCTCCATAGTAGCCGCCTCCTCAGGGTCTGCTCCTCAGGTTCTTCCATCTACATCTCAGTATGATGAATCTCAGATGGACAATGATCTCCACACATGGAGCGGACATGAGTCTAAAGAAGTTCAATGAGAGGGGTCCTGCATAGAAATCTGCGGAGTTTGGGGTCTCTTTTACCATACTGGGGGTCTTGGGGTTCAGGAGGACGACTCAGCAGTGACACTTCAACAGTAGTCCCTGCAGTTACAGACCCCAAGCCAGAGTAGCCCATAGGGCCCAGAGCACTCCTAATGCATTATCTTGTGTGAGGGGCCACAGGGCTAGATCATATTTTATGGGGCCATTTTACTGTTTAATTGGCCACTGAGGGAGCATTATATTATATGGGAGCGGCTAAGAAGACATTATATTGTGTGTGTGGGGGGGCATTATACTATGTGGGGGCATTATACTATGTGGGGGGCATTATACTGCTGATCATCGGTGTATACTACAAAGTGAACGGTGCTCTCACTTTGATGGGGCACAAAGGGACATGAAAGGAATGGGTGGGGTCAAATGGGACATTGATGGGGAGCAGTGGCATAACTAGGAATGGCGGGGCCCCGTGACGAACTTTTGACATGGTGACCCCCCTTCCTGACCAACCCAAAGACCTCAACCGATCTCCCCGCTGCATTCCTGCGTGCTCTATTATCCCCCATAGTGGCCCCTGCACACAGTATTATCCCCCATAGTGGCCCCTGCACACAGTATTATGTCCCATAGTGGCCCCTGCACACAGTATTATCCCCCATAGTGGCCCCTGCACACAGTATTATCCCCCATAGTGACCCCTGCACACAGTATTATCCCCCATAGTGGCTCCTGCACACAGTATTATCCCCCATAGTGGCCCCTGCATACAGTATTATACCCCATAGTGGCCCCTGCACACAGTATTATGCCCCATAGTGGCTCCTGCACACAGTATTATGCCCCATAGTGGCCCCTGCACACAGTATTATGCCCCATAGTGGCCCCTGCACACAGTATTATCCCCCATAGTGGCCCCTGCACACAGTATTATGCCCCATAGTGGCCCCTGCACACAGTATTATCCCCCATAGTGGCCCCTGCACACAGTATTATCCCCCATAGTGGCCCCTGCACACAGTATTATGCCCCATAGTGGCTCCTGCACACAGTATTATGTCCCCATAGTGACCCCTGCACACAGTATTATCCCCCATAGTGGCCCCTGCACACAGTATTATGCCCCATAGTGGCCCCTGCACACAGTATTATCCCCCATAGTGGCCCCTGCACACAGTATTATCCCCCATAGTGGCCCCTGCACACAGTATTATGCCCCATAGTGGCCCCTGCACACAGTATTATGCCCCATAGTGGCCCCTGCACACAGTATTATCCCCCATAGTGGCCCCTGCACACAGTATTATGTCCCATAGTGGCCCCTGCACACAGTATTATGTCCCATAGTGACCCCTGCACACAGTATTATGTTCCATAGTGGCCCCTGCACACAGTATTATGCCCCATAGTGGCCCCTGCACACAGTATTATGCCCCATAGTGGCCCCTGCACACAGTATTATCCCCCATAGTGGCCCCTGCACACAGTATTATGTCCCATAGTGGCCCCTGCACACAGTATTATGTCCCATAGTGGCCCCTGCACACAGTATTATGTCCCATAGTGGCCCCTGCACACAGTATTATGTCCCATAGTGGCCCCTGCACACAGTATTATGTCCCATAGTGGCCCCTGCACACAGTATTATGCCCCATAGTGGCCCCTGCACACAGAATTATGTCCCATAGTGGCCCCTGCACACAGTATTATCCCCCATAGTGGCCCCTGCACACAGTATTATGTCCCATAGTGACCCCTGCACACAGTATTATGTCCCATAGTGGCCCCTGCACACAGTATTATGTCCCATAGTGGCCCCTGCACACAGTATTATGTCCCATAGTGGCCCCTGCACACAGTATTATGTCCCATAGTGGCCCCTGTAGACTATTATCCCCCATAATGAACACCCATAAACCATTATTCAGACTCCAGAGTATAATAATCGGAGACTCGGGGGGGTACAAACATAAATAAACCACTGTTACTTACTTATCTCCCGCTCAGCTGCAGTCTTTGGTGGTGTCGGCCATCTTTAATGATGTACTGATGTCACAGGACACAGGCCCTGGTCATGTGACGTCAGGAATGTCACACAACTAGGCCTGAAGCCTGCCAGGAGTGTGGAGAGGTAAGTCACACGTTTATTATGTTCCTTTACCTTTCCGGGGCCTCCGATCATTATACTCGGAGTATAATAATAGTACTTGTGGGGCCCATGGTGTCACTTACTGACCCCGGCCCCTACCAGGATTAGTCAGTAAAAACCCCACAAGGGTAGCGACTGTCATCCCCCACCCCCCTTGCTACCCCGGTAGTTACGCCACTGATGGGCAACTTAATAAACCTTGCACTGGGCCCACCAATGTGTTGATCGGCCCTGCTCTAGACCACCAGGGATTCTGACACTTACACCTTTATGCCCATATATTGGAGCACAGGGCCAGGACACACTGACACTTGGGGTACAGGACAATGATTTGGGGTACAGGAAGGTTTTTAGTGCATAGATTTGCCAAGTTGTTCTTCGTCTGATCTGTGGGGGTCTCTGGGCTGGAGATTACCACTTGGTGATGTTAATCAGGCAGTGCTGGGGGGATTGTGGGGGGGTCCCGCAGCTGCTTCCATGGGGCTTCATATTGATGCTACATATAAATGAGTGTAATCAGCAGGATCGGGCTCAGGCTGTGATTGTGCTGGAAATAGCTGGAGCCTCCATCCAAAGAGAACCAGGTGCAGCCCCTACAGCTGCTGATAACATCCTCATCTCCTGCCTGCAAAGCACCGCTCCGAGCAAGCACCCTGCCCAGGACCCAGCAGGAGGAGGAGGCGCAAGGCACTGATAAACCTCATTGTACTGAAGAACCTACCAAAGCTCCCAGCACTCATCTAAGGGATAATCATCACTGGGAGCATCCAACAGGGGCAACCCATAGAAAAGCACAGGCATCTGTGCAGGATCCAGGATACACAAGAGAAGTGTAGGAAAGAGATAGATAGATAGATAGATAGATAGATAGATAGATAGATAGATAGATAGATAGGAGATAGATAGATAGATAGATAGATAGATAGATAGATAGATAGATAGGAGATAGATAGATAGATAGATAGATAGATAGGAGATAGATAGATAGATAGATAGATAGATAGATAGATAGGAGATAGATAGATAGATAGATAGATAGATAGATAGATAGGAGATAGATAGATAGTAGATAGATAGATAGATAGATAGATAGATAGGAGATAGATAGATAGATAGATAGATAGATAGATAGATAGAAGATAGATAGATAGATAGATAGGAGATTGGATAGATAGATAGATAGATAGATAGATAGATAGATAGATAGATAGATAGATAGGAGATAGATAGATAGTAGATAGATAGATAGATAGATAGATAGGAGATAGATAGATAGATAGATAGATAGATAGATAGATAGATAGATAGATAGATAGATATGTCACGGGATGGTTAGAGTCTATACTATAGGCAATGTGTAATATATATTTCATGTGGAATGTATTCTCTAACCTGTTATATACATCAATGTGTAGTTGGCTGATTAGGGTCTAGTGTGTTAGCACATTGTATGCAAATACCTCTAACTAGTGAGGACCAGTGAGGACAATGGGTGGAGATAATCTGATCAGTGTCTCCAAGAAGATGTTGGATGGTGCATTGTCCATAGTAGACAGGGAGTCTGCTCTCCTTGGTATAGGTGAGGGGGGAAGGATCTGTGACTCAGCCCTTCCCACCCACAGATAGAGGAAGTAACAGTTTAGTATATAGTATATAGCTTGCAGTTAGTATGTGTTAGCCGGCCTGTGCACAGCTCTGCAGAGAGCCAGAATTTAGTTACAGGACCAAGGAACCAAAGCTATCATTGGATTGTGACTTCTGTGGACTTATTGTTATTACGGTTGATGTGACCGCCGCCGGCTACTAACTTTGTGGATTACAATAAATTGCTGTTGTCTCCCGACCTCTTGCGTCCGTGTTGATTCAAAAGACCATCCGGAGGAAGACGTATACCTTTGCTCCGTGACAACTGGTGGCAGCGGTGGGATCAACAGCGGACAGCGAGATGGACTACAGCAGCCCAGCGATTAATGGAGCCACAACCTCAGAATACAGGAACTGGACTATGGCAAGTCTACAAGTAAGGGCCCGGGAACTAAACCTGAGTTACCAGGGAAGAACGAAAGAGCAACTGATCGAGGCACTGGAGGAGATGACCCTGCAAAGCGACCATGAGGAGGGCTGCCCCCAGGAGACAGTAGAGATACAGGAGTGGCAGGTACAGACCCAAAAGAGCAGATGGGTTGTTTTGTATGAGGAGGAATTGGCAGTGCTGGGGCTAGGAGCAACTGCAGAGCAAAGGAGTAGAGCATTACAGAGGGCTCAGGAAACGGAGAAGGAGGAACAGAGAATGGCGCATGAAAAGGAAAGAATGGCGCATGAAATGCGAATGGCTGAGATAACTATGAGGAATTATAATCAAACGTCGACCCCCAGCCCAACAGTGAGAGAACCACCATATGTCTCCCATAAACACTTCAAGACCTTTGAGGAAGCGGCTGGGGATGTTGATGGATATTTTCAGGACTTCGAACACCAGTGCCGCCTGATGGAAGTCCCAGAGAAGGATTGGGTCCGGTATCTGGTGGGGCACCTACGAGATGGGGCTGCGGAAGCTCTCAGAGCCATGGACCCTAGTGATCAGCGGGACTATGAGGCCATTAAAAGAGCGGTGCAGAAGTATTATGCAGTCACTCCAGAGACCTACCGAGTTCAGTTCCGCTCTTTGTCTTACAATGGGGGAAGCTCCTTCCACATGTTCGCCCACAAGTTGAAGCAAGCATGCAAGCGCTGGCTAGAAGGAGAGGAGGCTGTCACAGTCGATAAGATCCTCCAAGTCATACTTAAGGAACAGTTCTTTTCCCAGTGCCCCGCTGAGATCCGTGAGTGGGTGCTGGAACGGAACCCAGCCACAGTTGAGCAAGCTGCTTCTCTTGCAGATGAGGGCCTGACCATCAAGCCGCAGTGGAAGAGGTTGTTTGCAGAGGAGCGGAAAACTACCACAGTCCGCCAGACACCCTTCAGCCAGCCAACCACCTTTCGTGCCCGGCCTCAGGATTACAATTCCCCCTCTACCCCTGCCCCAGCCCATCGGCCTCCAGCTATGAACAACCCTGTCCCTAGACAACGACCTACTGGAAGAATGCTAGAGCGCAGATGTTTTGGGTGCGGGCGGCCTGGACATTTGCAAGCTAGTTGCCCTGTTAACATGGGGGCACGGGCCACCGTGGCATCTCGGCCTATTCACTACCTGGGAACCACCCCTAGGACAGAAAGTTTGGCCCCATGTCCAGATGACTCCATGAATGACCCATCTGTTCCACCTCCAGGGGTCTATGGGATTCAGCCTTCCGCCACACATCCCGCAAACCTTCAGCGGAAGCACTTGCAGGAGGTCCTACTGGATGGCCGAACAGTTGTTGGATTCCGGGACTCGGGAGCTTTCCTAACGGTAGCGGACCCCCGAGTGGTTCGACCCGAGGCCCTAGAGGAGGGCCCTGGCCTTTCTATCGAGTTGGCAGGAGGTACTCGGAAACGTATTCCTAAAGCTACCGTGGAACTCGACTATGGTTATGGACCAAAACGATGCACAATTGGTGTGATGAGCGGGCTGCCGGCCGATGTTCTGTTAGGCAACGATGTTGGAAATCTACAGTGCCACTTTGTGGGAGCAGTGACCCGAAGCCAAGCTCAGAGAGACGCCAACATGGATCGACCGGATTTTTTGCCAGATGCCAGCCCTTCAACTCTACAACTTTACCATTCAGTACCGCCGAGGGAACCAACACCAGAACGCAGATGGGTTATCCCGGCAGGAGGACATATGAGCTATAGAGACTGATGTGCATTCCCCAATTTACCTGTGTAGGCCAATTGTGTCATGCACATGTTTTGAGAGGGGGAGGGGTTGTCACGGGATGGTTAGAGTCTATACTATAGGCAATGTGTAATATATATTTCATGTGGAATGTATTCTCTAACCTGTTATATACATCAATGTGTAGTTGGCTGATTAGGGTCTAGTGTGTTAGCACATTGTATGCAAATACCTCTAACTAGTGAGGACCAGTGAGGACAATGGGTGGAGATAATCTGATCAGTGTCTCCAAGAAGATGTTGGATGGTGCATTGTCCATAGTAGACAGGGAGTCTGCTCTCCTTGGTATAGGTGAGGGGGGAAGGATCTGTGACTCAGCCCTTCCCACCCACAGATAGAGGAAGTAACAGTTTAGTATATAGTATATAGCTTGCAGTTAGTATGTGTTAGCCGGCCTGTGCACAGCTCTGCAGAGAGCCAGAATTTAGTTACAGGACCAAGGAACCAAAGCTATCATTGGATTGTGACTTCTGTGGACTTATTGTTATTACGGTTGATGTGACCGCCGCCGGCTACTAACTTTGTGGATTACAATAAATTGCTGTTGTCTCCCGACCTCTTGCGTCCGTGTTGATTCAAAAGACCATCCGGAGGAAGACGTATACCTTTGCTCCGTGACAAGATAGAAGATAGATAGATAGATAGATAGATAGATAGGAGATAGATAGAAAGATAGATAGATAGGAGATAGATAGATAGATAGATAGATAGGAGATTAGATAGATAGATAAATAGATAGATAGGAGATAGATAGATAGATAGATAGATAGATAGATAGGAGATAGATAGATAGATAGGAGATAGATAGATAGGAGATAGATAGATAGATAGATAGATAGATAGATAGATAGATAGGAGATTGGATAGATAGATAGATAGATAGATAGATAGATAGATAGGAGATAGATAGATAGATAGATAGATAGATAGATAGATAGATAGATAGATAGATAGATAGGAGATAGATAGATAGGAGATAGATAGTAGATAGATAGATAGATAGATAGATAGATAGATAGGAGATAGATAGATAGATAGATAGATAGATAGATAGATAGGAGATAGATAGATAGTAGATAGATAGTAGATAGATAGATAGATAGATAGATAGATAGATAGATAGGAGATAGATAGTAGATAGATAGATAGATAGATAGATAGGAGATAGATAGATAGATAGATAGATAGATAGATAGATAGATAGGAGATAGATAGATGGATAGATAGATAGATAGATAGATAGGAGATAGATAGATAGATAGATAGATAGGAGATAGATAGATAGATAGATAGATAGGAGATAGATAGATAGATAGATAGATAGATAGATAGATAGATAGGAGATAGATAGATAGATAGATAGATAGGAGATAGATAGATAGATAGATAGATAGATAGATAGATAGATAGATAGATAGGAGATAGATAGATGGATAGATAGATAGATAGATAGATAGATAGATAGATAGATAGGAGATAGATAGATAGATAGGAGATAGATAGATAGATAGATAGATAGATAGATAGATAGATAGATAGATAGGCAAAGGCCCAGACTTGTGATTCCTTGTGATGCAGGGATATCATTAATCACTTGATACTTCCAAGAACTTAAGACAAAAGATCAGATCATTGTGTATTTCTTCACAGAACATTTAAGAGAAGCCGCGTCAGTTCAAAGCAAAAGCAGAATGTGGGTGTTAGCACAGTCCGGCAGGGATCTCTGCTCCTACTGAAAGCTACTCTGTCAGGTGTCAGGAAAATGGTGGATTCAGAAGAGGTTTGTATGCGCAGGAGAAGTACAATGATAACAACCACACATTTAAGAAGTACACCTGGACCCAAGAATCCAGACCTGAATAAACAGCCCGCAGCAATCACCGACCTACAAAACATATCAATATCAAGCAATATCCCCCCTGACAGAAGCATATAGGTCACAACTAGATACCAAACCTCGGGTCATTATATAATTATATTACTTATACTATACTGATCCTGAGTTACATCCTGTATTATACTCCAGAGCTGCGCTCACTATTCTGCTGGTACAGTCAGTGTGTACATACATTACATTACTTATCCTGTATTATACTCCAGAGCTGCGCTCACTATTCTGCTGGTGCAGTCACTGTGTACATACATTACATTACTTATCCTGTATTATACTCCAGAGCTGCGCTCACTATTCTGCTGGTACAGTCACTGTGTACATACATTACATTACTTATCCTGTATTATACTCCAGAGCTGCGCTCACTATTCTGCTGGTACAGTCACTGTGTACATACATTACATTACTTATCCTGTATTATACTCCAGAGCTGCGCTCACTATTCTGCTGGTACAGTCACTGTGTACATGCATTACATTACTTATCCTGTATTATACTCCAGAGCTGCGCTCACTATTCTGCTGGTGCAGTCACTGTGTACATACATTACATTACTTATCCTGTATTATACTCCAGAGCTGCACTCACTATTCTGCTGGTACAGTCACTGTGTACATACATTACATTACTTATCCTGTATTATACTCCAGAGCTGCGCTCACTATTCTGCTGGCGCAGTCACTGTGTACATACATTACATTACTTATCCTGTATTATACTCCAGAGCTGCGCTCACTATTCTGCTGGCGCAGTCACTGTGTACATACATTACATTACTTATCCTGTATTATACTCCAGAGCTGCGCTCACTATTCTGCTGGCGCAGTCACTGTGTACATACATTACATTACTTATCCTGTATTATACTCCAGAGCTGCGCTCACTATTCTGCTGGCGCAGTCACTGTGTACATACATTACATTACTTATCCTGTATTATACTCCAGAGCTGCGCTCACTATTCTGCTGGCGCAGTCACTGTGTACATACATTACATTACTTATCCTGTATTATACTCCAGAGCTGCGCTCACTATTCTGCTGGCGCAGTCACTGTGTACATACATTACATTACTTATCCTGTATTATACTCCAGAGCTGCGCTCACTATTCTGCTGGCGCAGTCACTGTGTACATACATTACATTACTTATCCTGTATTATACTCCAGAGCTGCGCTCACTATTCTGCTGGCGCAGTCACTGTGTACATACATTACATTACTTATCCTGTATTATACTCCAGAGCTGCGCTCACTATTCTGCTGGTGCAGTCACTGTGTACATACATTACATTACTTATCCTGTATTATACTCCAGAGCTGCGCTCACTATTCTGCTGGTACAGTCACTGTGTACATACATTACATTACTTATCCTGTATTATACTCCAGAGCTGCGCTCACTATTCTGCTGGTGCAGTCACTGTGTACATACATTACATTACTTATCCTGTATTATACTCCAGAGCTGCGCTCACTATTCTGCTGGTGCAGTCACTGTGTACATACATTACTTATCCTGTATTATACTCCAGAGCTGCGCTCACTATTCTGCTGGTACAGTCACTGTGTACATACATTACATTACTTATCCTGTATTATACTGCAGAGCTGCGCTCACTATTCTGCTGGTACAGTCACTGTGTACATACATTACATTACTTATCCTGTATTATACTCCAGAGCTGCGCTCACTATTCTGCTGGTACAGTCACTGTGTACATGCATTACATTACTTATCCTGTATTATACTCCAGAGCTGCGCTCACTATTCTGCTGGCGCAGTCACTGTGTACATACATTACATTACTTATCCTGTATTATACTCCAGAGCTGCGCTCACTATTCTGCTGGTACAGTCACTGTGTACATACATTACATTACTTACCATGTATTATACTCCAGAGCTGCGCTCACTATTCTGCTGGTGCAGTCACTGTGTACATACATTACATTACTTATCCTGTATTATACTCCAGAGCTGCGCTCACTATTCTGCTGGTGCAGTCACTGTGTACATACATTACATTACTTATCCTGTATTATACTCCAGAGCTGCGCTCACTATTCTGCTGGTACAGTCACTGTGTACATACATTACATTACTTATCCTGTATTATACTCCAGAGCTGCGCTCACTATTCTGCTGGTGCAGTCACTGTGTACATACATTACATTA
The DNA here is from genome assembly GCF_031893055.1 of Leptodactylus fuscus. Lineage (NCBI taxonomy): Eukaryota > Metazoa > Chordata > Amphibia > Anura > Leptodactylidae > Leptodactylus > Leptodactylus fuscus. The sequence goes on from NC_134272.1 coordinate 94,973,753, forward strand.
CTTATCCTGTATTATACTCCAGAGCTGCGCTCACTATTCTGCTGGTACAGTCACTGTTTATATACATTACATTACTTATCCTGTATTATACTGCAGAGCTGCGCTCACTATTCTGCTGGTACAGTCACTGTTTATATACATTACATTACTTATCCTGTATTATACTCCAGAGCTGCGCTCACTATTCTGCTGGTACAGTCACTGTGTATATACATTACATTACTTATCCTGTATTATACTCCAGAGCTGCGCTCACTACCCTTCTTTGGTCCTGTTGTTCCTGATGGAGAGTCTGGTCATGGTTACGGCTGCTTCGGATCAGTCTGCACAGTGTGGACAAAGCCTTAGCCCCAGACTGCAGTGACTGACATTTCTGCACACCAATGCCGCCACCTGGTGGTCAGTCTGTGTAAGGACACGGTGGTTGTGTGTACACAGGCGCCCGCTGATTAGTGCCCTCCAGACTTTGCTAATTTGTCTGTGAGTAATTACTGGTCAGGATGGGATTGCTCTTCGCCCTCACAAATAATAAGTCTCTTTCTGGAAGCCAAAAGGAAACTGCGGTCGGGATTTGTAATGGTTTGGCCGAGTAAATACTTTCCTGCTCTTCTCTTCTGCAAATTACCATCTTACGTTCTAAGCCTCACTCTCTCGCCCTCCCAGAGCCGCAGACCCAGCGCGGCCGCAGTCCTATAATTCATGTGCGTAATAAGACGGTGATGTGTATTCTGCTACTAAAACAACATGTGACGCTGCCAAAAAGTATTTACCCCCCGAACATCTCCCTGTGATACATGAGAGGAACCCGCAATAGTTTCTGATCTTCATAAATTAATGGAATCTTTCTCTGTTAGACCGAGACCCCCCATGGCCGAAACACTGATATTGTATATTATATGTTATTACATATTGTATATATTGTGGCAGATTCTGCTGCGGGATTTTTTTTTATTTTCTTTTTAAGCTAAAGCCGAGAATGATTACAAAGGGAAAAGGAAACATAGAGGAAGTTCTCAAACTGTTACACCCCCCTCTCTTATACTCCTCTCACTATGTACAGTGTTGGCCAAAAGTATCGCCCCCCCCCCCCCCTACAGTCCTGTCAGATAATCCTCGCTGTCCCCCCCCCAGATAATGATTACACAGCACAGACTCTTATATAGTATATAAGTGACACAGGGTATATACAGTATAAGTATTGCCCCCTGCAGTCCTGTCAGATAATCCTCGCTGTCCCCAGATAATGATTACACAGCACAGACTCTTATATAGTATATAAGTGACACAGGGTATATACAGTATAAGTATCGCCCCCTGCAGTCCTGTCAGATAATCCTCGGTGTCCCCCAGATAATGATTACACAGCACAGACTCTTATATAGTATATAAGTGACACAGGGTATATACAGTATAAGTATCACCCCCTGCAGTCCTGTCAGATAATCCTCAGTGTCCCCCCCCAGATAATGATTACACAGCACAAACTCTTATATAGTATATAAGTGACACAGGGTATATACAGTATAAGTATCGCCCCCTGCAGTCCTGTCAGATAATCCTCGCTGTCCCCAGATAATGATTACACAGCACAGACTCTTATATAGTATATAAGTGACACAGGGTATATACAGTATAAGTATCGCCCCCTGCAGTCCTGTCAGATAATCCTCGCTGTCCCCAGATAATGATTACACAGCACAGACTCTTATATAGTATATAAGTGACACAGGGTATATACAGTATAAGTATCGCCCCCTGCAGTCCTGTCAGATAATCCTCGCTGTCCCCAGATAATGATTACACAGCACAGACTCTTATATAGTATATAAGTGACACAGGGTATATACAGTATAAGTATCGCCCCCTGCAGTCCTGTCAGATAATCCTCGCTGTCCCCAGATAATGATTACACAGCACAGACTCTTATATAGTATATAAGTGACACAGGGTATATACAGTATAAGTATCGCCCCCTGCAGTCCTGTCAGATAATCCTCGCTGTCCCCAGATAATGATTACACAGCACAGACTCTTAGGGCTAGTTCACACGGGGACATGGACGCTGATTTTGACAGCAGATTTTGTGGCCAAATCAGCGTCCATACAATGTCCACACTATGTGAACTGCTCCCGCCGCGACCATCGCGGTCGCGGCGTTCACCTCCGCTGTCGGCTCAAATGAATGAGCCGACATGGAGGGCGCTGCAGCTGGGCGGAAGCCGCGGCTCATCGCGAGTGGCATCCGCCCAAAAGATAGGTCATGTCGCTTCTTTTTCTGCTAGCGAGCTAGCAGAAAAAAAAAAGCGAGCAGTTCACATAGGGATACATTGTATGGACGCTGATTTGGCCATGAAATTCGCTGTCAAAATCAGCGTCCATGTCCCCGTGTGAACTAGCCCTTATATAGTATATAAGTGACACAGGGTATATACAGTATAAGTATCGCCCCCTGCAGTCCTGTCAGATAATCCTCGGTGTTCCCCAGATAATGATTACACAGCACAGACTCTTATATAGTATATAAGTGACACAGGGTATATACAGTATAAGTATCGCCCCCTGCAGTCCTGTCAGATAATCCTCAGTGTCCCCCAGATAATGATTACACAGCACAGACTCTTATATAGTATATAAGTGATACAGGGTATATACAGTATAAGTATCGCCCCCTGCAGTCCTGTCAGATAATCCTCAGTGTCCCCCAGATAATGATTACACAGCACAGACTCTTATATAGTATATAAGTGACACAGGGTATATACAGTATAAGTATCGCCCCCTACAGTCCTGTCAGATAATCCTCGCTGTCCCCAGATAATGATTACACAGCACAGACTCTTATATAGTATATAAGTGACACAGGGTATATACAGTATAAGTATCGCCCCCTGCAGTCCTGTCAGATAATCCTCGCTGTCCCCCAGATAATGATTACACAGCACAGACTCTTATATAGTATATAAGTGACACAGGGTATATACAGTATAAGTATCGCCCCCTGCAGTCCTGTCAGATAATCCTCGGTGTCCCCCAGATAATGATTACAAGCACAGACTCTTTGGTAATATCTTCAGTTATTTTGTTTGCAATGAAAAAACACAAAAGAGAATGAAAAAAAAGTCACATCATTGATCATTTTACACAAAACTCCAAAACTGGTGCGGACAGAAGTATTGGCGCCCTCAGCCTAATACTTGGTAGCACAACCTTTAGACACAATAACTGCGCACAACCGCTTCCGCTAACCAGCAATGAGTTTCTTACAAGGCTCTGCTGGAATCTTAGACCCTTCTTCTTTGGCAAACTGCTCGTGGTCCCCCCTGAGATGTGAAGGGGCCTTCTCCAAACTGCCACCAAGAGATCTCTCCCCCTCCCCCACAGGTGTTCTATGGGATTCAGGGCTGGACTCATTGCTGCCACTTTACAAGTCTCCAGGGCTTTCTCTCACCACCATTTTCTAGTGCTGACCTGAAGTGTGTTTTGGGTCCTTGTCCTGCTGGAAGAGCCCTGACCTCTGAGGGAGACCCCGCTTTCTCACACTGGGCCCTACATGATGCTGCACAATGTGTTGGTCATAATAGAGCGCGCAGGAATGCGGAAGAGGGGGTCGGTTGAGGTCTTTGGCGTTGGTGTCGGTCGGGTGGGGGGGAGGCCATGTCAAAAGTTCGCCACGGGGCCCCACCATTCCTAGTTACGCCACTGGTTTCACTCATTGTTATATTGTTGTACTCCTGGTTTCTGACATAAGGCAGAATAGAGCCATGTGCAGAACTCTATACATAGAGATACATACAAAGGAAAATGGCAGATATTAGACGGATGGATCACCATTATTATCATCGCTATGAATTGACCTCCGGGGGGCGGTCTAGAGCAGGCAGTGTACTATCTGCAGACTACATAGAAAACCATGTGCAGTATCTGAATTCACCACCTGGTGGCAGAATATCACAGAATGAAGATCTCGTTTATAATCATCGTTATCAGTAATATCTAATAATTAGCCTTACATTTATACCGGGAATAATTGATATATATAATAGATCCATGAAAAGAATGATTGGAGTGTGCGGGGTTAATACCGGGGCTGATACCGAGCGACAGCGATCAGAATATCTGGATTTCAGGATATTGATTTAAAGGTGTTGTAAGATATATAGTGATGGAGGATATATATAATATACAAGGTACAATGTACAATGCAATATACACAGTACGATAGCCACAATACAATATACACAATATAATATACAATACACTATATAATACACTATACACAATGCCATATACAATACAATATACAAATACAACACACAATATACAAATATAGACAATGCGATATACACAATAGTTCTCGTGACAGTTTAGTAATAGGCCAGTGCTAGATAGATAGATAGATAGATAGATAGGAGATAAATAGATAGATAGATAGATAGATAGATAGATAGATAGATAGGGAGATAGATAGATAGGAGATAGATAGATAGATAGATAGATAGATAGATAGATAGATAGATAGATAGGAGATAGATAGGAGATAGATAGGAGATAGATAGATAGATAGATAGATAGATAGATAGGAGATAGATAGGAGATAGATAGATAGATAGATAGATAGATAGATAGATAGATAGATAGAAGATAGATAGATAGATAGATAGATAGATAGATAGATAGATAGATAGGAGATAGATAGATAGATAGATAGATAGATAGATAGATAGATGATAGATAGGAGATAGATAGATAGATAGATAGGAGATAGATAGATAGATAGATAGATAGATAGATAGATAGATAGGAGATAGATAGATAGATAGATAGATAGGAGATAGATAGATAGATAGATAGATAGATAGATAGATAGATAGG